>NW_009727723.1:64559-90148 GCF_000703405.1 Apaloderma vittatum
GTCAATTCTTCTGTCTGTGCACAAAGACACGCTACAGGGAGATGGATATTGTTGTGAGTTATAAAGCCTCTAAGCGTGAGGCCAGCGACCAAGCAGGGCAGCCTGTTCAGATCTGTAATCCATGATATGTCGAGATGTGTGAGAATTTACGAGCCCTTATGTATGGACTTAGAGCAAATTCAAACCCAAAGGCAACCGTGACTGAGAAGAAAAGTTACATACGAGCATGAATGAAGCAGAATTAAAGAAAGCTTTCAGTCTAAGAAAGGGAAACCAGAAAGGATGATAGCTGATGTATACCAGAGAAGAATGGGGATATTCACAAAAGCTAACCTAAGCCTACTGAGGCTAATGGAGAAGACAATTTTTACAGTTAAAGGGAAAAGATAAATTTCTCTCCAGAGTGATTCCTAGCAGAAACTTAATTTAGGCATCATTATAAAGGCAACCAAGGGAGATCAGGCAGCCTTTGTAACAGTCTTGTCCCTCCCTATATCTGCTTCATGTCATGGGGCATCATTAACCATTTTTTAATACATCAGTTCAGTGTTTGTGGAGAAATGTTTGCATGTTTCTACAAAACCATCCTTATTTCAACCCTCTTATATTTTACAGAAAAATACAGATGTATGAAACAAGTTGCTCACAGCCTCCTTTCTCACAAGAGCACACAGCGCCTTGCTCCCAGAAGAATTAATTCTGCTGCGGGAGCCCAAGTAGAACATCAGCAGTGTTTTGCTATGACAACTTCCAAACTTTGGGCTCTAGGGATTTTAATAGACGAGCTGAACTGGAAATTATTAATTTTACAAGCATCCCAGGTTTAGACATAAGGCATCATCTTGCTCTTAACTGTCAGGGAAGTGCGTAGAAAAACTCAGGTCAGTCCTATTCACCAGGTGATCTAAAAGCCTGAACAGCATCTAGAGCTTGTTTAGTGGTCAGGAGAGCTGCTCATTTGAACAGAGTCAAGAATTTCACCCTCTGATTTTGGGCTTGATGTTCAGTAGTACACTGGTTGAGATTTTCACATTTCCTTTTTTTTTTTTTTTTGAGAAAAAATTAAGATACGGGGGAAAAAAGCGCAGCAGCTCTCTTATTGGTATAGAGCCCGCAGAACATATGTTGTACCAAGTCAACCCAAACCACACACTTTATAAAATCTGACTGCCTGCAAATAACCTGGAGATACCACAGGTCACAACTGATAAGAATCTCTCTCAAGCAGTTTTTTATTTCATTTTTCTCTACTCTTACAAGGCAGCTAGTATGTCATCTTAAGTTTCTACCAATTACACAGCTTTGAATCAAAGTGACTTTTGTGACACTGCAATAAAACTGCATGGGAAGACCATCAGCAATCTGTTATAATGTTAATACACTACAGCCTGCTCTGTTAAACTACTCCAGAAATGTCAACTCATCACACAAGTAGAAGAAGAATATGGATGAAAATATTAACTACAAACAAAAAAGGCATTTGAAACTTGTTTTCTAAACCTAAGTAATTTTGTGCCCAGCTCCAGATATAAAACCAGATTTCGAAAATGAAGACAGATAAAGAAATGTATTTTCAATAATTTATATTATTGAAATGGAAATTACATTTGATAGTTCTGTCCAAGTTTAATTGTAACCTCCTTATCAAAAAGACTGCCATTATAGAATCATGTAGCAGTGCAATTAATATACGCAGACTTGAATTTAAGCACTATTGCCACTGCTAATCATACCTTTTAAATGTCACAATACAGGAACACACTTCCAGTGCCATTTCAGTAAATATGGCATATCTTTTCAATATCGCCCTTTCCTTTATCCTATGATCCTAAAAATGTGACAGCTAAAAGATAAAACAAAGTATCTTATGAAAGGAGAATTTGGAGATAGTACTTGATTTTTATAACCAGTCAAAATTTTGCTATAAACACCAGCTTGGAAACTGGTTTTACTTCAAATAAAAAAAAAATCTGTAACGATCCATGTCAGGCATTACAGTTAGTTATGGTAGAAAAAAGCAACTTACCTCTATCAGAAAAGACACTCTAGAAAGTTTTCTTGCAAGAGCAAATAGCTATGAAAGCTTGGTAGGATTAAAAACTGGTGATCCAAATGTCACAGGAAACAGTGTAGACTTTTGTTGTTGTTTTATTCTTTGGAGTGAACAAAATTAATCTTCAATCAATCTTCCTGTAAATTAATGAGTGAGCCAAATAATAAAATGATAACAACTGCATTCAGAAAAAGTGCAGTATTTCTTTTGGCACAAAAAATAATTTTTTTTTTTTGATATATGTGTACAGTTCTGCAACTGATTTAATGAGCAGTTTTATGTCTGAAGAAAAAAGTTCCTGCTTATTCGCTCAATACATTAAACTAGCTACCTTGTATACTACCACCTTCAAACATTATCAGATAAAAGAATAATGGAAAAGAGCCTCAATACTCACATTTGGTCTTAGGCTGCTTCTCTTGGTAACTTGTGCAGCAAAATAAAGGAAGAAATAATTACAAGTCTTCACAGAAACAAGCATTCATCAAGTCCAAAAGAAACAGAATGCTTTGCCAGAGCTATTTGAGGGTCCCATCAGAATTTGGCTGGATGGAGGAAGGCTGAGGGTCAGTTTGTTTCCCTTAGACCTCATGACACGCAAATAGCTGGCTGTCTCACCACTGAATCAAATCATTCTTTGACATATTGTGTTTACAAATTGCAAATACATACCATGTAGGAGGTTCTTAAAGGAACATATTTCAGACAGTTGTCAAAAGGAAAAAAGTCTCTGTGCAGAGACTAGAGAAACAAAATCTCCCAAAGCCCCAAACTGCTTAGTACAAGTTAAAAAGGAAAAAAAGAAAAAGATGGATTATTCATTCCCAGATACACTTTAGTCCATGTATAATGAATCCAAAATACTCCGTGTGGGCTTGTAAATCAGAAAAGAAATAGAAAAGTCATGATTACTAAAGCCTGCTGTGTACAGAAAAAGAAAAGTGTTTTGCCCTGCCCCACTTATTTCCAACAAGACTTTTGAGGACCCAGGAGAACTGCTCTGCCACTGCTAAAGCAATTTCCGTGCTGGAACAAAAAAGCAGCCAGGAAGGTGTTCACATGGCGTCACCATCAGAGAGGCAAGAGTGGCCTCCTCTGGCTTCTCTCTCAGTATTTTTCAGTTCTGGCCTTCTCTGAATGGCAGTCATCTCTTCTGCTTTTCACTTGGACAGAACAGGGGCCAGATAACCTTCAGAGGCAATCTGCCACATGCGCAAGTGCTTGCACTTTGCATAAAACTATGCAGACTTTTAATCAGTCACAGCTGAAAGTTAATATCGTGCCCATTTAAAAATGCAGGCTGGCGTTAAGGAGCGTGAAGAAAACGATGGCTGCTTGTGGTATGAACCACGACTGACCTCCCGGCAGATTTTTCCACGACCAAGAGCCAACAGATCTGAATCATTTAGTCTATAATGTCAAGTGGGTGGTAGCTGTTTTCTATCACAGACAGAAGAAAGAATGAAATGTTTAAATCGTTTAAAGATGTGTTATCTAAAGATTTCAGTAGAATTGCCAAATCAGGATATTTTGTTCCAGAGGTTATCTATGTTTAGGTAGCATCTTGCAAGATACTACACCAGACTGATGATTATTGATTACTACTGCCAAGAATCCATCATCTCTATTTGTAAATGACTGGTTTATTAAACTTCTGCAGACACTTACTGTCATACATGCAAATTAGATTCAAATCTTTCCTCCCATTGTTATATGAATGATAAGCTTTATTTATATGAAGCACTTCTACACTGATTTTCCAAGATTGCAATTTTTTGGAGATTGAGAAGATTAAAGACAAGTTAGGTCTGATTGAGCACAGAATGAGAATCATGAATAGTTTCCTCTATCCTTTACTTCCAAAAAAAAAATAAATCAAAAGAACAGTTCTTAACTAAGAACCTTTTAAAGCTCACAAGACAGAGGAAGACAAAAGTATTATCTAAATGGATCTGTCAAAGGAGCTAATGATGCTTAGAAATACTCCTAACACAATGCATTTCTTCCAGAAAGGCTGAGAAGTACAGACACCTCCTCCAGCAATATTACCTTCCTTAAACTTCAAAGAGTACCCTTAAGTTTGTAGAGATCATAACTACGTTAACAGAAGACACGCACAAAGAAGAAGCACTTAAACTAGAGTTTTTGCCAACAGGCACTAATCAAGGACGATAACTGAAGAGGACAACAAAAACTCCACTACTTCTTCAGAGTATCAGTCAGATGATGTCCGATACAGCTCCCACAACTCTTCCCCATCCTGAAATAGAAAGCAGTTTATTTCATCTGTCCCCAGACATAATCTGTCTTGACCTAGCTTCCTCTTCACATCAAGGATTTGGGAAATACATCAGCTATGTTGTGTTTATCTTTAAACTTCTCAAGTTCCTCTTCTCACTTCAACATACTTTTTTTTTGTTGTTTATTTTTTAAAAAATAAAAAGATGTCACTCCTTAACAATTTCTAAAGAGTTTTTAAAAATAAATAAATAGTTTTCTGTTTCCCTGAGAAAACATCTTTGGCATTTACTGAGTATGTTATTTGGGTGGGCAGAGAAAGGAATTCTGTTCTCACAAGTATCCTGTTTATCCAAAAGCTTCAGATAATTACCATTTTCTATGTTTAAAGTAGAATCATAGTTCAAAAATTTGAGTAGCCCATATTTGAAGGCTCAAAAAGCACTCAAGGGAAAAAAATCACCACATGCCTTATTCTTATATTCCTCCCAAGGCATCCTCTCTTGGCCCCTGATGGAGGCACAATATTGGGCTATACAAACCTTCAATCTGAGTTGTCTTCTGCAAGAGTGCTAAACTCCCTATTAAATAAACCCCATATTTTCCCAGTTTTATAGGAACTTTCATTTTCCTACCCTTGTTTTATCCAAACAAGCTGCAACATAGATTCATGCAGACAAATCCCAATGCTGCTGTTTAGAAATGTGTGGCATTATTTTAATTTTTTTAACAAGCTGCAACATAGATTCATGCAGACAAATCCCAATGCTGCTGTTTAGAAATGTGTGGCATTATTTTAATTTTTTTAAGAAACTACAAAATGAGAATTGAAAAGAAGGCTGCAAGTTGTAACAGAGGAACGGTTTGCTCATCTCAAGCAGACCTGGCAAATAACCAGCTAGAGGTCACATTCTGTCACTTAAAAACAGGGAAAGGAAAGGTTGTTGCCGAGTTATTCTCCCTATGGCTAACGCACCCATTCCAATTTGTTGAGATTAGCAGCAAATGAGGCTGCATAGAATCATAGAATTTTAGGGGTTGGAAGGGACCTCTAGCGATCATCTAGTCCAACCCCGCTGCCAGAGCAGGATCCCCTAGGGCAGCCACACAGGAACGTGTCCAGGTGGGTTTTGAAAGTCTCCAGAGAAGGAGACTCCACAACCTCTCTGGGCAGCCTGTGCCAGTGCTCCGTCACCTTCACAGTAAAGAATTTTTTCCTCATGTTGACGTGGAACTTCCTATGTTCTAACTTAAACCCATTATTTCTTGTTCTATCACTGGTCACCACTGAAAAGAGATTGTCCCCTTCCCCTTGACACCCGCCCCTCAGATATTTGTATACGTTAACAAGATCCCCTCTCAGCCGTCTCCTTTTAGGGCTGAAGAGCCCCAGTTCTCGCAGTCTCTCTTCACAGGAGAGATGTTCACGTCCCTTAAGCATCCTCGTAGTTCTCCGTGGGACTCTCTCCAGTAGGTCCCTGTCTCTTTTGAATTGGGGAGCCCAAAACTGGACACAGTATTCCAGGTGTGGTCTCACCAGGGCAGAGCAGAGGCAGAGGAGAACTTCCCTAGACCTGCTGGATAATAAATGCATGTTAATAAATACCTGTGTATATGTACATACATGCATATACACATCATCTTTGTAAGACTATAAAAATACGACAGCTTTTAAACATCATACGTGAAGAGCAGGGAGAGGCTGACACTAAATATTCAGGAGATTGTAAATATTCCTTTTCTTTCTCTTTTGAAATACATCTATACCATCAACTAAGATGGATTTTCCACATCTAAGAGAAAACAAAAATATCTAGGAAGGTTTCCCAACATTTGTTTCCTTGAACTGTCTTAGAAGCCAGGTGATACCTCCAAATTCTAGTGCTTCCCTTGTGTCTACTTCAAAAACCACACTTTTTAATCATTCTTATAACACTGGCTACGATACAGCAAGTCTAACATGTGACATAGTAAATTTTAAACTAAGCTCATTATTACTGAGCATAAAACAGTATCAAACAAAACCCGAGATACTCAGAATGGTATGTTAATCAAATGGTGCAGATTACGAATTGCTGTTTGCAAGGTGCAAGTTGCAGGATGATGAACTGTTGGTTAAGTCAACAGACCGCATTTTAAATAGTTCATCATTTAATGTCATTAAAATAATTTCATATTTGCATACAGAATGTCATATGGCATATTATTTACAAATAGCTCAATGTCATATAAAATTGTTTACATTCATTATAGGAATTTTTCTGGCTCAATAACAAGAAATCAAACCTACTGTCTGTACGCAAATCTATTTCTTGAACAGCCTGAATATTTTTCATCTTTTATTCCTCTTTGTCCTTTATTGTCATCTACAAGAGCTCCCAGCCAAGGAAAGAGAAAACTTGCCTTACAACTGGCAAGCTGTTTTGTCTTACAGCTGGTAAAATATCAGCATTGATGTGAACACTGTCAAACATTACTGCCATTTATATATGTATAAAACTCTATTTTTTACCTTATCAAAATTAAGCTTGTTTAATCTGTTACTGAGCTTCCACAAGTGGCCTCTTCAACTTCCATTTGTTGTGAATTTAGGCTTGGCTATATTTAAGCTTACAGAACATGTGAACTGCTGGAAAAGATTTGAACAGCATAGGGCTTGCACAGAATTTGCTTTCTTTCAGCATCAGAGAATTTGGGCAAGAATGGGTGAATTACGTTTCTTACTACTCAAACTTGATTTTATGCAAAGACTGGAAATGACACACATGAAATCAATGGACAATACTGAAGTAATACAACTAAAATATTTCCAGTCTGAAAATTATCTTCTCTTAAAAATAAGTGAGAAGTGTATTTGACATACAAGAATTATATCATTAATAGTGGAAGGACTCTATTTTACACATTTTTCCACTCTCTGAAAACATGAAGTACTGCCCGTGTGAAAGTAAGGATGGTAAAAAAATTGAGGGAAACTCTTCAGCCAATATTTTGGTCTATAAGTAGAAAAATCATTAACTTCTTTTCAAGAAACTCAGGATAAACAGAATAGCACAAGTTCTCTCAAGGAGCTGACAGAATGCAAGCAATTCTAACTGCTATGAGAACTGGACTAAGAACTGAACAATGCTGAATGAACATAGAGCAGTAAAACCTGGCAGGCGTAACAGTATTCATCCACTCCCAAAACACCAACGCAAAAGGGTATCACCTCCTCTGTTGGAATTACAAGTTTTAAATGAACAGCTATCAAGGACACTAACAGAATACATTAATAGCATGGGTGTGCTGATTTTCATAAGCCTTTGGTACATTTAGAAACTCACATTAGTACTAGGTCAGTTCTCTCAAGTTTAGCAAATCACAGTTGTACTCAATGTTTGTACTGTTGCCGTCCCGTGAACAGAAGCTGAAAACAGTCACTAATGATATCAAAAGGTAAAGACAGCCTTTCACTGGCCTACTATTAGGTATCAGTGTATGTTTCAAAACTATTTGAATTTAAGATACACAGGCTTATAAACACTTATGTGCAATCCTCAGAGGACTATAAATCCAAATCAGAGAAGTATGTGTATGGAGTAAATACAGTGTTATTTGCAGAACAACCATCTCCTGAGGCCTCACATGAAGATGCCAAATAAAACCCAGTAATTTCATACTCGGTGTCTACAGCCATGCTCTGTCACATGTACGTTCAATGTGCGTTACATGTACGCTGTAGTGGTACGCAACGAAATGGCATTTGCCACCATCACCTAACAAATGTGTTTCCTGCCTGTGATCCGCAACGGTTAGAAGAAAAATTTTAAAGTCTGTCAAGCATTTTCTGCTATCCTTCCCTTCAGGATAAAAAAAATAAAATCTGACTTCATCATAGGTGTGGATGCACTGAGTAATTTTATTCCTCTGTTACAGAAGATTTCCTAGGCCTGAGAACAAGATCTTTGATAGAGGCAGTGATCTCCTGGAGCTCTTTTCGAATGGCATCTGCTTCTTCCTCCTCTTCCAGGTTATGTGTTGCGTCACCATCTCCGTGTTCAGTTTTCTTAGTCTGGCTGATCAATTGTTTCACTACTAATCCTTGGTATTTGACTAACAGGGAATGTTGATCCTGAGGGGAAAAAATGGAACAAAAGAAAAAAAAAAAGGATGTTGATGTTATGGAGAAAGTACACAGAGCTTTAATTAAAGATTAAATTTTCACAAAAACATTTTCCCATTCCAGCCTAAAGAGGGTTAGTGATACAAAAATTTATTTCCATCAAGATATTTTGCAACCTAAATTCTGAGAGACATTCAAAGAGGCAGAAAAATGAAAGTCCATCCATGCTGCAAAAATAGGCCAATTACTCACTGAAGCAGGAAAGCAACACAATGAGTAGTCACCAGTTTTGGCAGTTTAAAATACAGAATTTCAGTCTTTTTACTTTTGAAGAAGTATATCTTTCTTGAAATTAGAGAAGTTTCAAACGCAACAATGCTTTAGCTAGGAGGAAAGAGAGTAAAAATTTTCAGCTATAAGAATTATAACATCCCCCAATACGCAACTGTCTCACAGGACAAAGGCAAAAGCTACAGGATATAACACATCCCTGAAATGCTAGGTTTGGAAAACAATATAGATCAGAGAAGTTGAATATTCTGCACATAAAGTAAGGATTAGACATGAAACACAAGAAAGGCACCGGTCTTCCGCAGAAGAAATAGTGTAAGGCACAACTTTTATGTTCTGTTCTCCTTAAAAAGCCAGAAAGGAATACCTCTGGGATCTTGCCACTTAGGAAATTAATGATCTGTGGTACTGATCTTCCTGGTGCATGAAGCATACAGTGGGTTGAAAACTGAAATAACAGCACTGACGTCAGGTGCAGAACAAGAGCTGGATCTTCTGTGACTTTTAGCTGTTCAATCAGAGCTTGTCTATGCTGAAACAAGACTTGCCTAAGGAACAGGAATACATTATATAAAAATATGTTTACCGATCCATCTTACAGTAGTTGATAACAGACTCTAAAACATATCCAGCTTCAACAAATTTTAATTTTCTCCTCCAACTGACCATTACTTTATGTGAAATTCCACAATAAAAAAAAAAAAAGAAAAAAAGAAAAGCTATCACTGGTGGAGCTCAGATTTTGAAAACCTCCTAGAGAATCTAGGAGCTATGTTGTAGTACACAGTGAGTCAAGTAAATTAAAGACATTGGAACTCTTCCCTTATCCTTCTCCCATGGAATTAGGATTGCTTGACTTGGTATTTTTCGGTTCAATCGTTTGGAAAGAAAGACTGCCTCTTACACATTCTGTCTGACTGCTACTAAACCAACCATCTAACATTTGTGCAGCAACAGAGCTAAATTTCACATACTTTGCATAGAATAAATAAAATTAAGGTACCTTTCCTTCTTTTTGTCTCCTTTTTTCACCATAATACCACAAATATCCACTGCAGAATCAAGGCATGAAAAAAAATCTTCTATACTCTATTAAAAACCAATATAAATATTTAATCTGTGTTAGTAGATCATAAAAAAGTTTAACTACTGCTCAAAATTAATCACATGAACAGATGACTGTGAATACATTTGGAATAAACCATGGAAGAAAAGAGAAAGTAAAAAGTATGTAGTAGAAATTAACTATTCATTTTCCAATAGTTCATATACTTAAATACCAAACCAAACTACAATCCGTTAGTGTTACAAATGGAATTTAAAAAGGAATACATGTTCGACAATTATTTACAGATATATTTTTCTTAAGAAATATATCAGTATGGCCTTTTCCACAAAATAATTAAAAAATCACTTTCCTTTGTACCTACACTGCCATAATCTGAGGGGTGTATACCCAGGACCTCAACAGATAAGAAATACATGGGAGAGCAAATAGGAAGTTCAAGAACAAAATACAAGAAACGTTAACCATTTTAAACTGTGCACTTTCTTTCAGCTTTTACTTTTCTCATCTGCACGGAAAAGACATGCTGCACACCATCTGGAAGCAAAGCGCTGGGTGAATACCGGTGTTAGAATGTAATATCACCTTTTCATCTCTTGTAATTCATAGATGCAAAAATATACTTTCTCTCACTGACTTACACAAGTTCAAAAGATTATTCTGCCTTCATCCCTCACAGCAGCTGCAGTTACATACTACACTACGTAAGTATGTCAGCTGTTTGTTTGCATTGTTACCAGCAGAATGGAAAATCTGAACTCAAAGATTCTGGATCGCTTTACCTTGCCATTCAGAGAAGTATGCAGTTTAGTTAGAGGACCTTTGGTGTCTTCTGGCAATTTACCTAAAATCTTGATTCGGACCTGTATGAGACAAGAATGGAAATAATATGTAACATTAATTACTATTTCAGCTGTAAGCAAATTTAAACAGAAGGTAATTAAACATTAAGTAAACTTCACTGATGTACTTGAGGCTGTAAGAAAGGAACTGTTATGTGAGTACCTCACTTGTGATCGTAGAATAATTTTCTGTTGTCATCATTGAATCGGACGCTAGGAAGTTGAAAATCAGATTTGTAATGTCTGCACATACAGTCTTCAGCAGGTGTTTGGCAAGGTTAGTCTGAGTCTCATCTGTTAAAAGAATTAAAAGTATTTTACTGTAGTTATCCAATTCCTACGACAGTTATCACAGCACTTGCTAAAACAAGAACTCTTATGCACCATGAGTAGTACGAGAAAGTTATCTGGATACATGAAGCTAACATCCTTCTTTTGTACGTGTTTATGGAACATTCTTCAGTGAAAATTGCAAGCTTTTGGGTCTGCAAGGACACTTTAATGCACTGTTAGTATTTCAAAGGTGTATGTGTTAAAGTGTCTCTGTGGAATTCTTCTGGACGACTAACAAACACCCACCACTATCCACCACCAACAGGTAAAAGGTGTGTAAAGGAGAAATCTACAGGACAAGCAGTTACACAGAAGAGCAGGCACGTGACTTAAGACTGAAACAGTAGAATTTTTTCTAAGAAGAGGCTCCAGAACACATGTACAAGAACAGAGGCTAATGAGAAGGAATGACTCCATTTATTCCTAAATGTAGGAATACTGGGGGGTTTTGCTCATGTCTCCTTTTTTCTTAAGTTTACTGCAGGGGAAGTTCTAGGAAAAAGCTGAATATAGCAGAGGGTCTTGGAAATCTCTACAATGTTCTCCTAATGCTACTTTTCTGTCACAAAATACAGGTGCCTAAAGAAGACACCTCACAAAGTAACCTACTGCAAAATGAATCTACTCATTTTAAAAACTACCCTCAAGGAGCAGTAGTATTTTCAGTATCAAACCTAAAAGAGGATTTAACAGGGGCTTCTTAGAATCAGGTAGTATTTGGTTCTTTCCTTAGTGGCAGAGGTGACAGAATGAAGTTTACTACTTTTTAGTTCTATTTTTCATCTATTTTCTTTTTCCTCCAGACAATAAAAACTACAAAGAGACGAAAACACTTTGGAAGGAAGACCAAGAACTCACAATTATCTTGACAGAAGATATAACAGACTATGGATATGAAATAAAGAGAACATAATTTAGTAAGTGTGCAAAGCAATGCACTGCAGTGTAAGGTCAGTGTAAATACATCTCTAAGTTTTTCCTTTTTTCATTGTTGCTCTTCTTTGACTTTGAATGTAGATTCTGGAATAAATTAAACATCTCTGAAGGAACATACTCATTTTTTAAAGCACATATTTTTAGTACCTGTGAAATGCTTTGTTCCCTTTTCAAATAACCGAATATTGTTGTACAAGTTTGAGAACTCCTCCTGCAAGTCCTTCATGGTCTGTCTTCTGGTAGCTCCAGAGGAAGATGTTGAAGACGTAAAAACAGAACGTACAACTTCCTGGTAAGTTTTTGTTAGAGGTCTTAGAACAGTGAAGAAAGGAGAAAAAGGGAACATTAAGCAAAATGTAAAACTGTAAAAGTTTTTTCCAAATAGATCAGCAACAGAGAAAGCTATGTAGTAAATGAATGGGGCATGAATGCCATGGAATTGTGAGATAAATAAAAAGCAAATAATTGAAATCAGAAAAAAAAGCACTAGGAAATTAACATGTACTTTTGTAATTGCAGGAGTACTATCGGTTTACTATTGGTTACATTATGCTTGTAGACAACACCAAGCTTGGTAGAAGTGTTGATGTGCTTGAGGATAGGGAGGCTCTACAGAGGGATCTGGACAGGCTGGATCAATGGGCCAAGGCCAATTGTATGAGGTTCAACAAGACCAAGTGCTGGGTTCTGCACTTGAGTAATAACAACCCCCGGCAGTGCTACAGGCTTGGGAAGAGGGGCTGGAAAGCTGCTCAGCAGAAAAGGATCTGGGGGTGCTGGTTGACAGCCGGCTGAACATGAGTCAGCAGTGTGCCCAGGTGGCCAAGAAGGCCAATGGCATCCTGGCCTGTATCAGTAGTGTGGCCAGCAGGACTAGGGAAGCGACTGCCCCCTGGACTCGGCACTGGTGAGGCTACACCTCAAATACTGTGTTCAGTTTTTGGCCCTTCACTACACAGAGGACACTGAAGCACTACAGTATGTCCAAAGTAGGGCAATGAAGCTGATGAAGGGTATAGAACATAAGCCTTACGAGGAGTGGCTGAGGGAACTGGGGTCATTCAGCCTAGAGAAAAGGAGACCTTATTTTCTCTACAACTATCTTAAAGGTGTTTGTAGAGACATGGGATTGGTCTGTTCAACCAAGTAGAAAGTGGTAAGACATAAGGAAATGACCTCAAGTTTCACAAAGGGAAGTTCAGATTGGGTATCGGGAAGAATTTCTTTACGGAAAGGCTTATCAGGCATTGGAACGGGTTGTCCAGGGCAGTGGTGGAGTTTGCATCCCTGGAGGTATTTAAGGGTTGAATAGACACAGCGCTTAGGGACATGGTTTAGTTGAGGACTTGTCAGTGTCAGGTTAATGATTGGACTCAATGATCTTAAAGGTCTTCCAATATAGATAATTCTGTGATTCTGTACATAAATGCCTGTCAAGGTTTTAACTCATAACAACTCCTAAGTGGGAACAAAATGAAAGATAAAAAGATTGCCAGAAACAACGCTAGTTACAAAATCTTTCAGGTGTCTGTGGACAAATTTCAGATCAATGAGAGATGTAAGAGGGGAATGCATAAGGTGCATTAAAATAGCACATGCCCTCCTTAAAATAGTTATTGTTGCACACTAAGTTTATTCAAGCTCAGGCTGTCGCTGTCCTGTGTCCTTTTTGTCCATGGGACATCTTTTAAAAGAAGTTCTTAAGTCTTTGCTTAACTCAGTTTGCTGATCTAGCTCATTACCTAGTTCTCACAGGTACCAGTGGGACCACAAAACACAGGGAACGTGAACATGTACCAAAGGCTGTAGAGAAGACAGGACATGGATCAGCATAAGGGGGTGAAATACACCCATGGACCTGAAAATACACCGGCTGACAAAGGATGCAGAACCAGCTACTGCTAAACAGAACCATTATTTCTCATTACTGTGCCAGCACGGCTTCCTAATATATAAGCAAGGACGTAACACGAGGCTTCACAGAGAAAGTATACTGCAGTTCACTTCCACCAGCAGAACATATATTTCTAAGCAAGAGAACAGACTGAAAAGGTGGTTCATCTGAAGTGAATCACAGTCCAGTCGAATTATTGAAATTACCTTATTAAATGTTCAGCAAGTTCTGTAATAAGTTCTTCAGGGCAATCCTGCATGTGAGTCTTTAGAACGTCCTGAATTTCTTCTTGTGACATGAAAGAGAACTCCATCTGCTTATTCCTACCTGTCCAAGCATGACCAACATTAATGGAGAAAACATTATATTTAGTTCTGCTGCAGTTACTCTGTGGAATGACATATTGAAATGCCTCAAAGTCCAAATCTCCACAGAAGAAAGGCAATACCAATAATGTAAAAAAAAAAAAAAAAGTATGACTACACAGGACACTTAAATTTTACATGGACAGAAAACTGACAAAAATTTCTCTTTTGATCACTCAGAAGTCATTTCCTGTAGTAGACAATCTAAGTCGTGCAAGAGGACATGCATTTTTCTCAGACAATTCAAATTGTCTGGTCCACCTATTAGTTTAGAAATGATGATATCACCAAGACCAAATAGTTTTTTAAAATATCAAAACTGAATAGAATGTTCCCATTTGAAGGATATCACAAGGTTTTTGCTTTTTTTTTTTAAACTCCACTTGGTAAGGTACACTATCATGTAACAAGACAGTATCCTAAACTTGAGGTTGCAGTATAAAATTTGAGACACAATAAAGCAGAAAAGGGCAGGCAATTCCAGGTTTATTCTGCATGTAGAGTAACTGAATGAATAGAATCAATGACGTAGGGCTGTGGGTTGGGCTTGATGATCTTAAGGTTCTTTCCAACCTTTATGAATCTATGTTCCTAATTGTGTCACAGTAGCAATGAACAACATACAAGGTGTTCTAAAAAGGTGGAAACGGAGTTTAAATCCGATTTTGGAAGGGCTTTATTTATATTTGAACAGTTACATACTAATTTATCTTGCAATTTTGGTTCAAACTGTTTAGTACAATACAGCAATATAAACAGCAACAACTGTAAAACACAAAAAGCTATGCCAGAAAAAAAGGTGTAGCTAAACAGTATGCCCATCTTTGATGTTTTTACCTGACTTTATCAATACTGCAGGCAAAAAGAGAGATGTGGAAGCATAAGTCATAAAATCATGTCAGTATGAATAGACAGATCCCAAAATAAAAAGACAAACCTGTGCTAGTTACTTGTAATTCTTCATCGCTATCAGCATCCTTTCTTCCTTTCTTCTTGGTTTTCTTAATCTTGATCTCTCTAGCATTACTTCCTCCTCCTCCTCTCACGCTTCCACTGCCCTCTGGTGGAGAATAAATTGCTTAATATGCAGTAAAAGTACTAGGCAATTTATGTGTGTTCCTCGTCAATGCTGAATTAAAAAAAACAGCCTTATTTTAAATGTGACCTACAATATATATTCCAGAATCTTAAGGCCATAAGTTTCATTCTTAATGAAAAAAAGCAACAGAGGCAGAGGTCTGTTAAATTAATGTCACTCATGAACACAAATACTAATCATATCAAACGTACATATATTTTAAAAAAAGAGCACTATCTTTTTCCAGACGAAAATAGATGAGATACCAGTGTCCATAATGTAATGAGAGATTTTTTGTTGGCTGAAAATAGCATCTTAGTAAGCATTTAGCATTTTTATCCAGTGATGCTGAGTAAGTGAGCTATTAAAACACATTCTAGATAATGGAACACTGTTAACTTTCAGAGAAAGGATTCTACATAGTAAGCATCTTGGAAGCATGTGTTCAAATACAACACTGATTCTTTTTGAGCTATTCCTAAATGACTATAAAGCAACGAGATGTTCCAGTTCTGAGAAACATAACAAATTTCTGAGTTCACAGTTCCCATAATCCAGGTATTCCCACTGCAGACAGGATCTCAATTTGCAATATAGTCCCTCTCCACAAGGTAAGCTTTTCTGCTTTTTATTCCCTTCTATACAGCTTGGTCCCTTCTTTTTTCACTTGAAAGAAATTGAAACTCCAGAACAATTGGTTCTGTACATGCACTAAGTCTTGAGAAAGGAGTTATTTTTCCTTTTAAATATAAGGTTCAAGATTTCAAGTAACTACATGATGTAACAGGACTACTATTTAAGAAAAGGAGGCACAAAGACAAGATCCTACTACTCAAACCAACTGCACCTGCTTCATGTTATAGATGGATTTTTAAGCATTACTTTGCAGGAACAGCAAACACTGCAGCTAGCAGTTCATGATGTATTTGTGAGACCTGAGGTGTTTTTCGCACGCTTATTTGAAATGTGACTGCATTTAACTGAGCAGATACAAACTGTTTGTCAACAGTGCAATATACTAGATATTTTTGAAACAAGCTCCCTTCATTCTGTATTCCCCTTTGATCGCCATACAGAAAACGCTGCAACCTGCAGTCAAGATCCGATCCACAGAGGGATGAAGCAAGAGAGATTAGTGTCAGAAAAGACAGGTTTTATGACAACAGGATACATGGAATGTAACCTACAGGATGGATTTCAAGAGTTCATGCCTCTACAAACACATGTTTGTAACAGACTGTTGCAAACAGTATTTATAAATAGACCACAGAGAATTTATCTTGGAAATTTTCATTAATCCAATACACATCAGAATCCCTATCTGTACTGCAGGAACACTCCACCACATCAGGTTACGCTTAAACAGCACCGATACAGACACGTGCCTTAAGATACGCAACAGGATGTTGGCCACATTCTGCCAATATGCAGTAACATCATCTGATCCTCAAACCGTGATGTTGAATACACCTGATAGTCCCTCAGAGGAACACTTCAGGATAGTGCTTGCTGTTGGTGCAGCATACGGCACCTGTGGATACCAGTGTGTCTAGACCCTCCTCAGAGTGCTGGAGACCAAAGTAATTCTGTTTACGACAGTTCAGTTAAAATTTAAGCTTCTCTGACTCAGCTATGGCCTAGAAAAATCTGCTGTCTCTTGGGGCAAGAGTAAGTCTAGTTTTCACATCAACTCAGTTATGATCTTTTTATTTAAGAGTAGAATATAATGTTTTATTTTGCAGATGAGTATAATCAATTAAGCTAGACACATCAGTGCTCTATTTATGTTACTTTCAGTAGCACATAAAACTCTGCAGGTGAGTTCAGCACAGACTGCGCAGCTGTACTGTAGCAAAACAAGAGCCACAAAGTTTTGGGATTGAAAATAGAGTCTTTAGTCCAAAAAAAAGTTTTAAAACCCAGAAAGCTCTGAAAGCGTCAAACGCATGCATTTTTGTTCTTCCTAGAGATTAAAATCCAATGTAAACAGCCACCACACAAATGGAGTAAGACTTGGCGTTAATTTAACCCAGAGTATCCCTGTGTACGGCTCTCCAAATAACTTATTACTGCAAACAACAGAAAATTGTCTGGCATGGGATTCTCAGAAAACACGTGCAATATTCTCAAAGAAATCCCATCTTTAGACCTCATCTTTCAATTTAGACAGAGTAATGCCACAATTAGCTTCTCAAGACTACTAAGAAATATTTTCATTTTGTTGGATCCCTCAAAAGCTGAGAGCAAGAGTGTATCTACACTGTGCAATAAAAAATGGTACTGAGCTCTTTGAGCTACTACTGGTTTGTTCAGTCTTCACTGTACAGCTCAGTATTAGGTGACCATATCATATACACACTAATAAATGAAAATGGATTTCTTGCTTCTAAAGCCAGCTGCCTTGTGTTGGACTACCTCAAGATATCTTTAGGGTACTTCCTCTGCACTGCTGTATCTGAAATTACTTCCTGTGGACACAGCTAAGATATATATAGAGCTATAGCATAATGAAAAGAAGTGAAGAATGAAGATTATTTCTGAAATATCTTCAGCAATGTGCTGCAGACCACTAATGAACTACAAAATATAGTAACTTCGAATATTTCCAAGGCTAAATAAGACTAATTTTTTTTTGTTTTGGCTTAAGTTGAATGTTCATGCCTTACCTGTGGCTTTTTTTCTTCTTTCATCCTTTCTGTCTTTTTTATTAGCATATGCATTCTCTAAACCAGAAGCCAGTTTTAAATCTTCTTCAGTGATTAGATTAACAGGGTTATTTTTCATATCCTAAAATTAAGAACATGCACTTAAGAGCAAAAAGATACACACAGCAACAAAAGATACATTCAGAAACAATTAAGCCATTTGGCCATTTTTAAGTATACTAATCTAACACACGTTTTCCAAGTGCAACACATGAAGAGACATTTATTCTTCTTGCCAAAATTGAGCATCTGATCATACTGGTAGTGTGATGGTGTTCCCTGAGCGCAATTGAATGTACATTAAATTACACTAGTTACATATACAAACCTTTTGTTCTTTTTTGCCCTTCAAGCTGTATTTCAGATGAGATGTAAAGAGATGGTAACAGCAAATCGCAAGTCACAAAACCTACACTACAACACTCAGTCTAAATTGTATTTGTAAAAAAATTTAAAATCTGTACCTTTTCAGCTTTCTGTTGCATCATATCAGAAAACAGATCAGCACAGCTGCTTATAAATTTCTCACTGACCACAATAGTGTCACTGAAGATTAAACCTGAAGAATTTTTGTGCAAAGATCTCATCACTTGCTGAAGTAAAATCCCAACATCTTCTACTGACAATGAGCTGGGCAGAAGAGTCTAGGGTAAAGAAAATCAGAATCAGTCACATACAATAATCTGTTCTAGACTGACAGACATACTTGCATAGGGATAAATAAAATCTACAGACACACCATTCGATATCTGCTAACTATTTAGAATATATTGCACTCACTCCTAAAATTAAACTAGTAATTTAGAATAATAGAATGATTTGGGCTGGAAGGGACCTCAAAGATCTTCTAGTTCCAACTCCCCTGCCATGGTAGGGACATCTCCCCCTAGATTAGGCTTTTCAATGCTCCATCCAACCTGGCCTTCAACACTTCCAGGGATGGAGCATCCACAGCCTCCCTGGGCAACCTGTTCCAATGCCTCACCACCCTCAGAGTAAAGAACTTCTTCCTTATATCTAGTTTAAGGCTATGCTCTCCCAGCTTCCACTCATTACCCCTCGTCCTATGACTACAGGCCCTTGTAAAAAGTCCCTCCCCAGCCTTCTTGTAGGCCCCCTTCAGGTATGTCGACGTCGCCCCAAAGCCTCATCCTGTCCAGGCTGAACAAGCCTAACTCTTTCAGCCTGTCCTTGTAGGAGAGGTGTTCCAGCCTTCTGACATCTTGGTAGCCCTCCTCTGGACTCGCTCCAACAGCTCCATGTCTTTCTTGTGTTGGGGGTTCCAGAGCTGGACGCAGTACTCCAGGTGGGGTCTCACACAGGCAGAGCAGAGGGGCAGAATCCCCACCCTTGACCTGCTGGCCACACATCACTTGATGCAGCCCACGATACTGGGCCACAAGTGCACACTGTTGGCTCATGTTGATCTTATCATCCACCAACACACCCAAATCCTCCTCCCCAGGACTGCTCTCAATCCACTCATTGCCCAGCCTGGATCTGTGCTTGGGATTGCCTTGACCCAGGTGTAGGACCTCACACTTGGCCTTGTTAAACTTCATGAGGTTGGCCTGGGCCCATTTCTCAAGCCTGCTGAGCTCCCTCTGGATGGCATCCATTCCCTCCAGCATGTCGACTGCACCACAAAACTTTGTGTTGTCGGCAAACTTGCTGAGGGTTAACTTGATGCCATTGTCCATGTCGTTAACAAAGATTTTACATAGTACCCTTACTTTAAATCTTTTAACATCCCAAATCAACACTGCTCTAGAATACATATTACAGCAGAATATATATTGCAGCCCAACAGATACAGAGTAATACTGAACACGAAACAACAGCAGACCTCCTTAAAAGTGGCAAAATAGTGCTGTGAGGCCCAAGATTAAGATTTAGCCAGCACAAAATGGCTAATATCCCTCTGCTTATCAAAACTGTCACAAATGTTCAGTTTAAACTTTTTTTCCAAAAAAAGCAAGCCCACAGAAATATACTGCTCTCTAGCAGAATACATTACCACCAATTTTGAAATGAAAGTTAGTCTTAGGTATCTATCACCCGAATACCGCCACGTCCTTCCTCTGTTTTCGTTCAGACCAACTTAAAGGCAAAGAATGCCTTTTACCTGTTATTTCACTTACACTGAATACTCTTATTTGACAATATGGAATTTTCATTATGCATATGTATGGCTTCAGTAAAGTATCATTTGCAACAAAAAATAAGACCGGATAAATAAATCCAACAGCAACAAACAAAAAGATCACTTACTGCTACATCTATCCAGTTTCCAGAGCTGATGGCTTCCTCTACAGAAGCTTCAACTTGATCCACAATTTCTTGACCAACACAAGCTGCTTTCAGAAATAAGAGCTGTGTGGACTTGTATCTTTTTTTAATGTAGCCTGCTGGGTCAAGGATGCCAAGTCTGTACAATGCGTCAAATTCTGTAAAATAGATGTGTGTTAAATTTACGTACCTTTATATACATATAGGGTGTCAAATGGTAATTTTTTAAAAAAACTAGGAAATGATGAATTACATACAGTTTTTCTACAAGTACATGCAGCCTCAAGCTGATGCTGACTGCTGACTTAAAGCTTAATTCACTACAAGCTACACCTAAACACAGAATCATAGAATCATAGAATGGCCTAGGCTGGAAGGGACCGTAGAGATCATTTAATAGAAATATGAAGGATAAATCATGGACATGACTAGTTTGAGTTTTGGAAGAAAAAAGTTTTTATCAAATTCTTATACCATTAAGCTTATTCTTTCCAATTATATCTTTTCAAAGTATTCTAATATAACATGAACAGTATTTAGAATATATATAATGTTAAAATGTTTTCTTTTCAAAAGTTACCCCAATATACTCATAGAACTCAATGCCACACAAGCAAAGCATTTCAACACTCTGGCAGTTTATACTTAGATGTTCTGAAAACACTCAAAGACTTTAACAGATATTCTATCGGTCAAGCGATATTAAAGAAACACTTAGTACTACTACAGTAAATTATGCTGAACCTTTTCAAACTGCAAGGCTAACTGTTATTTAGGGACTGGCCCTTTGGGACCATAAAAGTACATGCCTCTGTTTATTCAGGTCCACATTTTCCCATAGCTCCTGTTTTAAAACTCCATGGTCCAGCATCACAAAGGTCTAAGTTAGACTTGTTTGAATTCAAATCAGGACACTAGTGCTACTCACTCCAGTTCGACAAATTTTATTTTGGAAATGGTTCACTTGGCTCTCTGGACTATTGGCAGTCAAAATTTGGTTGCCATCTGGACACCCAGACTGAAACTCCAACCACGTGGGTCAAACATGATAATCGGAAAAGTCTACAATGAGCAGCCTAAGAAATGTTTTTAGAGCAGTAATAAAAGTAGCATTCGTAACCCTCTCTGTGAGAAACAAAGTTACTGTTTAGCAGTATGGTTCTCTGCTGAAATATGGTTCTCTGTGATAAAGTAACACGCATCATTATAAGCAAGATGGTGTTTCAACAACAGAGCATCAGCTACTGTGTTGATTTCCACTTATTCCTGTGAGGCTTCACTCTAGACAGTAGCTATATTAGAGTAAGTCAAATTACCTAAACTAGTATTAGAAAGATATTTTATCTAGGAGAAAACAGATTCATTACCTAAGTAACCATTCTGCTTGAAAAAGGAATCCACCCAGTTGCTCTGCGTTCTGGCATAGATGTCTGGAACAAACACAGCCTTATCCTGTCTCCCACCAACCACTGTGCCTTTTAGACGACCAGTGTTAACAAGTTCTTCTAGCACAGCTACAAGAAGAAAATAAATGAAGGAACATTTTCCACTTTGATATATCCATTAATCAAAATGTAGCAATTATTTTCCCGTTTTGTTTCTTTTTTTTTTTTTTTTCCCCAGTCATTAGTTGTCTGTGCTTGTTCTAGTGAAATATTTTCCAAGTTCTTTCAATTATTTTTAACACTGAGGAGAATGTCTTGACAAGAGCTCTGGAAATCATACGTTTCAAAAGAGTGAGCCACAATGGCAGGATCAAAAGACTTTTTATTGAACATATATTTGGACAGATTGAGCTTTTAATTTAGAAAATGTAGCCATAAAAGAATCATTCCCTGGCTAGACAATAAAATATACGAGTATTTTATTAATAACGTTCTCTTCTGCTTGCATGTTAACCAAGACGGAAAAAAGATTAAAACACACTAAAATGACATGAAAAATTGTTACCCAAACTGCATAAATGTGAGCACCTCATATAGTTGACAATCTTTGTGGTTTACAATATTCACACTGTGTCCAATAATAATTTCTTGGTAATGCACAAATATTGCTGACAATGAACATACTGGTAACTGCTAGCAACAAAGTACTAAGCCTTTCTCAATGCTAAATAAGGTACTTTCAACCCTTTAAAGGCGCACAGGAATATCCGATTTGCATCCTGTGTTCTGCTTTTGCCTTCTCATAAGTCACTAGAGGGATTTAAAAAAATAAAATAAAATCAGTGACACCAACTGGCAAGTTCTGTTGATTTCCAGAGTTTTGCTAGATGGCTTTTTTATCCTCAGTTTGTGTTGATTTCTATTTTGCTAAAAGATAGATTTTACCCCAAAACAGAACGCTAACTGGTATCACATGGTATGGCTTCTTCCTCATTAAATAAAAGTAACACTCAACATTACCACATGCTTAGTAGAGGTTTAGCTCACTACATAGGAAAATTTACCTGAAAACTTGGTTCCAGAAGAAATACTGAATATTAAGTCACATTTTTTTGGTAAGATATGCCTATAGTGTAGATAAGCCTCTATAAGCTAAGAGCTGTAGAACACAACTGCCATTAACCAAGCAGTACTTTAACTAAAAAAATATGTAAGAAAGAGAAACTTTAAACAAGATAAAGCCTTACATAATCTAAGACAAGAGCTAGGAATCATGCTCTGCCATGGTTTAGTTACCTTGTATAGAACAGAGATTATAAGACAGATTTTGAAGATAAAATTAGATTTTTGTACTTAGTTTAGCTACCCTAGAAAAGAGAATCAACACACTTTTTCTACTTAAGCAATCATTACACAATACAGTTTGGTTCTCTGCCTGCAATCTCCATTTGCTTTTATTCAAAGTTTTGGGGAAAAAGAGTACAGCTTTTATACATTTTCAAACAAGTTTCTGGAGCACTAGCAATGAACTGGATCCTTTAGGGAAAGGGGCAGAAATGAATACGCCAATTAATTTTTGCATTGTTTCAAAACTCTAGGGTACAGAAAAGGCTTTCATAGGAGACTTCACAGACCTACTACAATTACGTCTAGATAGTACTTTGTTTTAAAACAAAACAAGAGGACCTTTGCAGAACTACTGTAATCTCACTTTTTTTTTTTTTTTAAAGGTGATTGAGTAGTTTGTAGTGTCTTATTAGGCTTCTGGCAAAATCTGGCAAAGACAATAAGCATCCTTCCATGCCTGTCCTACATCAGCAACACAATATTCAGAAATGAAGAACATTTGTGCTTGTATTATACTGTGTAATTAGCGTTTTCACTTAAACAGTTTCTCATTTCTAGAATTATTTTGTCATAGCTTAATGCCAGCTTAATGTGAACAGCAGCACAGCTATGTTATAGAATCAAAGACTATTGTTTATCCAGTCTAAAACTAAATGTTCATTAAATAATTAGCTGTTTGTAAATTATACAAACAGTACATTCAGTTTATTATTTTTTGGAAGAGACACGAACTGACAAAGGCAACTTGAAAACACATTGCTAAAAATGACAAACATAAAAAGCAAAGAATGTAAGTAACATAATTAAGATATTTTTCAAGCTTCCAGAATCTGTGAAAATGAAATTGTATCTCAGCAAATAGAGAGAATAATATCAAATGTACTCTGGCAGTGACTAAAGAGCTCTCTGAAACCTATGACATTACAAAGGAAATGAAATACGGTAAGAAAAAGCCAAGAAAAAGACGAACAAGCTCACTAAAAAAAAAAAAAACAAGAGAAAAAAAAGTATTAGAAATCCACAGCCACTGTGGTGATTACTGGTGACAAGAAAACACTAGAACTTGAATTCACATTAACACCGTATGTGAGCAAAACATGATTATGTATTTTCAGGACCTGTTTGAAAGACTGTAACTATACACTTAAATTTTTTGGGTACTGCAACCTTACTATAATGCAGTTTAACAGATTTTCCTTTTAATCTATGAACACCTGGATGGCAAATTTCAAAAAAAACCCCAATTATGCTTAAACCGGTTACATGGAAGTAGGATGTTTGTATGATTTTATTTAAATGCAAAGCTTTTAATTCTTAATGAATAAGCTTGTCACAAAGAACAAGAAGTTAAGCAGGAATATGGTAGTGGAACTGAAGTGTGCAACGTCCTGAAGGCAAAAAGATCCAATCAAACAAAAGAGAAATACCAGCTTTCATGAGAAGAGATATAAAACCATTTAAAGGATTCCAAAGACCAGCAGCGCTTGCTCAGCCGGCACACAAGAGCAACGATGCTTGATGTAGCATTTTGGACAGACAGGAGGGAGTAGTCAAATAAAAGCCTCAACGTTAGAAGTGAGAAACAGTACAGAGAAGTACTGCCTAGAAGTTTCAGTGGTTGGATTGGAAATCATTATGCATTTCCATTTAAAAAAGGAACTGCAGAAAATAAAAGCAAACAGTTTAAGGATATGCTTTATCTCTCAGCATATAAAGACATTTAACTAAGAGCATAACAAAAGCTCTGCCTTTGCTATCACAGAGAAAAGTCAATAAATGAAATCCAGAGCAGTTAACGCCATTTGGCTACATAAAATCTGTCCCCTTTTGTGTGCCTCACTGATAAAACTGCCAGCAGCTAAGGGCAAATATCAAAACAGACGAGAAAATGAGTACTGCACTTCTTGCATCATTCTGCCCCCAGAGGCATTTCATCAGCGTATGTTTTCATTGCTTCAGATACAGAGAATGTTTCTTCAGTTATGGAGAGCACAAAAGATACAACACTTTCTACACTGAAGAGAAACATACTGTTCATTATTCCAGAATGAAGGCTATATATCGAAGTGCTTCTTTGACAGCATACTTGTAGTAATGAAGAGGCTATGAATTAACCAACAAAACCACAAAACAGTCTGAATGAAACTCACAGTAAAGTAAATGCTCTTGAAATCCATATCGTGTGATCAAGTTACTTACAGGTGTAGGCCTTGGAAAAAAGAAAAAAACAAACAATGTTAAGTTACTGAACTGAAATTAACATGCAGAGTGTAGAAATAAGAGAGCTTACTCCAAATGGACAAAACTACATAGTATCTTAGCCCCAGGGTGCAACACTGACATTTAACATAGCCTGAAAGGTTTTAATTTTTAATTACTATTAAGTTATGTCTTATAACAAAGCTACAATAACTATTGTAAGGAAACTTTTGCCGCCTCCAGTTTTTCTCTTTATACAAACACAGAAGGTTATTGATTTAATAAGAAAAATTTACCCACCCATAGTGGGTCATCAATATGTAACTGACTGGAGAGCAGTGGAATGACAATGAGGATACTCTCCAAACACATGGAGGAACTACTGATTAACATTTTCTTGAAATAAGAAACTTAAGTATGTTGCCTATTGTGTATCTGTATTGGGTTGGCTCAGCCGGATTTT
>NW_009727724.1:0-921 GCF_000703405.1 Apaloderma vittatum
AAAAAAAACAACAGCAAACCAAACCAACAACATAACCCCCCTAAACCAACCAAAACCCACCCCAAATTAAAAAAAAAATAGCCAAACCAACCCCACATGCTTCTCTCGAAAAAATGCGAGAGATGAAAGCGGATCCAATGTATTTCTGATACCGGAGGAAAAGAGTCTTCTGGTCCCTGTCTCCCAACCCGCCCTCCCAGCCGGTGATTACAGACAATGTCTGCTTAGAAAAATCCGAGCACAAAAATGGGTAAAAGATGTTGGGCTCTTACGGGGAAATTTTCCAAATAGCCCTTTTAAACGTGGGTCCCGGAGGTTAAGCAAACAAAGACAGTCTGGGCTGGACCACACCGAAGAGGATTTTAGCCTGACTTAACCTCTATGAGAGCGGGGTCTTGTTCAATTTTATGGGAATTTCAACAAGTAACAAATACAGGCGACCCTCAGCTCTGTGTCCCCTCCCGCCCCCTCCGTGGGCGCCTGTCAATCACTCTCCTGTCCTGCTCCGAGCCCCGCAGCCTTCCCCGGCCTCCCCACAGCCTCCTGCCGTCGCTACAACAGCCAGAGAAACCGCTTTGCCAGCGCCTCGGAAGGAACGTGGAGTATCAGGGGAGAGCAAGCGGCTGCAATTTTTCCTCCCATAACAAAAAACCCCGAACAACCCTGCTTTGGCTCCTGAGGAGAGGTAGTTGCAGAGCGGGTCTTGCCGGCGTTTCGGCGGAGAGGGCTGTGCGGTTCGTCTCCAGATGGGCTCCTCCGTGCCCACGGGGTTCTGCTGCTGAGGTTTAACCTCACTTTTCGGAGATTCAAATCGTCCTTCCACGTGGTTTTGGGGGCCGGGGCGAGAGGCCGGCGGGTTCACAAGGGCATCCCGTGCCGAAATACCTACCCTTTACCGTTAGGAAGGCACGGTTTGCTTTG
>NW_009727724.1:1052-2054 GCF_000703405.1 Apaloderma vittatum
GGGCTCTCCCCTCCTCCTGCCCAAACACCCGAGGTGGGAAAAGCGATTCCTGGGAAAGAAGTTTTCATTTCTGCTTTTCAAAACAAAAAGCAGAGCGCGGGAGAGGAAGGGTTCTGGTTCCCCCGAAGCCTCTACCACGGTTTGCGAGGCTGGGGCAATTTAAATCCGAATTGTTTCTGTTCAAGGGCGGCTATACACGCAGACGGACCGATGGACGTTTTACAATGCTGACGACGAGCGTCCGTTTCCAGCAGCTCAGATTTAAACCCACTGCTTTGCAAAACGGCGTTTCTCTGCTTATTTTGTATATTATCAGGATTTGGGCTCAGGACTTTAGTGTAAGCCATTTCCATTCCTTGATTAACTAGGAAAAAAAAAACAAAAAAAAACCCCAAAAGACACAGCCTTTTTTTTTTTTTTAAACGTCGATCCAATCCTCATTTTTGTGTGCTACATAAAATCTCTGCGGCGAACTGTTTTAGTAGAGTGAATAGAGATGGGGAAAACCGATCCGAGCTCCTTCATTCCTAATTATTACCAGCAATAATCTTCCTCTTGCTCTCCCTGCAAAAGCGGTGGCAAGTGAATTTCGCCTTTCCCTTCTCTTGGTTAAATGCAAAGCAAATTCAGTGACAATCGCTGTTGATCGGCCCATAATATACTCATGACAGATACAGGGCGGACTTAAGACCTTGAATTTGCATCAGACCCAAGAATAAGAGAGGGAAAAATTGGAAACAGGAGGCTCGGTTCTGCTAAAAGGATTTTGAAGCTAGGGGGGCGTGGGGAGGGGGGCGGCGGGATTTTTTTCGCACACTATTAAATCCTGCTAAATGATTGAATCAGGATTGTAATAAAGTGCCCCGGTTTATGGTGAGCATACCAGCAGGGTTATTAGAAAGCCGAGGAAATCCAGCGAAATAATCACTTTTATAAAGTGAGCTCTGCGGGGTGAAGGAGGGGACAGTGCCGGAGGAGACGAGCCCGGCGCGCCGCCCGCCC
>NW_009727724.1:2121-4906 GCF_000703405.1 Apaloderma vittatum
GGGTGCGAGGCCCCTCCCCCTGCTGATGTCTCCTTCTACCAGAGGCCGCTGGTTCTTTTGCTGTTGGTGTTTTTTCTTTTTCTTTTTTTTTTTTTCCTTTTCCTTGACCTTCGGTCAGATTTGACAGGATCCCACTAGCCAAGTTTGACATCCACACGCCAAACCAAATCCCTCTCTGGCTCTACCCTGTGGGCCTTGCTCAGGCAACGCTCCCCTCCTCGCCAGATCCAGCAGGAACTCTGCCAGGCTAAAGATCACAGCACGACCCTGCGACGCGGGCTGGGGGGGAGTGGGGAGCCGTGTCCCACTTAAAAGGCTGCCTTAGGCTATGGGAAACGAAAACGGGAATTTACAGTGTCATTTACATGTAGGTGCCTCGGATGCAGTTCGCTTCTTGTTGATGATCCATAGGGTGTCCTCCATCTGTATCTTACGTTTATGAAAGCACAGACGCTCCTACACACACACACATAAATAGAGTATCAACACATAAATAGCGTAGCAACACACAAACAGATCGTGGTTGCAATTCCACCTACAGCCACTCAAGTCAAAAGCAAAAACCAGCCAGGAACGGGACAGGGAAAGGGGAGAAAAGATGAGAATCAAGTTCAAATGGCTGCGGCGCATCCAGAAAAACACCCGAGTGTCACCCTCGCCTCGCACACCCACACTCCCTCACCTACCCCAAAGGCAGAGGCTGACCTAACCCTACACGCTGATCAATCCGCAGGCGGAGAAGCAGGCGCGCAGCCATGTGTGTGTGCCCGCACGGGAGGGATGCTCCGAGATCCGCTTTTGCCCGTGGGCATCCACCTCCGCCAGCCTTCCCCCGCTCAGCCCCTGTGCCGCAGGGTTGTGTGGCTTATAGCGGGAACGGTGGAGTCGTACGATCACGGATGCAGCCCCAAGCCCACCCGCAGGTGATGGGGACTCCGGAGGATCCCCGTCCCCTCCTCGCTCGGGGCGATGGGAATCGCGGGGCAGGCTTTGCCCAGGGGGAGCGCGCCCAGTTCGCTGCCAGGAAAACCAGAGAGGAGCTCCCAGATCTTGCTCTGGGGGAGTCGATACGCGAAGCAGCGTGTCAGTCCTACTGTCCTCAACCTCTCCTCCCTGCGGGTGAGGGAGAAAGGGCTGCTCCGCCCGTGCGGAGCTACCCGGCTTCTGAGCAGCTCTTGTTATTTCCTTCTCTTGCAGTGGGATTGCCTCGCTACCAGCATCACCCCTCCCCGGTGTGCGACAGGAAAGATTTTGTCCTCAATTTCAACGGCATTTCTTCGTTTCACCCGTCCGCTAGTGGATCTTACTACCACCATCACCATCATCAAAGCGTCTGTCAAGACATCAAGCCCTGCGTGATGTGAAGGCAGCACCCCAACAGAGACAATCGGGTGGCATCGAACCGAGCCGAGGTGTAGACGGACCCACGCAGATTAAATATAATGTGCACTCTGATAGCATTGATAGTACACGAGTCACTTAGCAAAATTACCCGAGGAAGCAGTGTTTTCGGTTCCCCTCCATCCGCTGAAGGACACTTACAGCCGATAGTACGCTCCAAAGCTCCTCCTAAAAGAAAAATGCCTTTTGTGATGTGTTGGGTTAAGTGGGACGTAAGTGTTCTTATGCCAAGTCTGCTCACTTTAACCATGAACCGCCTTCTGTGATCTCCTAAAGAATCGATCTTTGGGAAAGGTAGCAATTCAATATATTTTTATACGAGAAAGTGTTTTTGAACAGGAAAAATAAACCTCCCAGCTCAACACCTGCGAAGACTCCTCCTTCTGTTGCTGTATTAGCGGCGAGTTTACTTCTTTATTTTTTTTCTCTTCCCGAGCCCCACCAAGGACACTTTGTACGGACTTCAGCACCGACCGATCAATATTATTAAAACAGTATTGTTTAGCCCTTTCGTATATAGACTTCAAGAAAAATTCAGTTTGTTCCAGTATTGCAGCAATACAACGTTTTGGGGTTTTTTAATTTTTACAAAAGTTGTTTTCTGCCACAATATTTTAAAAAAAAATTATTTTAAATAAATCCCGTGTATACTCACACACTATTGCTTTAAAAGGAGAATATATTTGCACTTATGTATACTTTTTACAGTTTGTCAAAGTATTTTGATGTACAAATTTTTTTTTTTTTCCAATAAAATGTATATAAACAACTATGAACTGGGCCGGTGCTTGTTTCCCCTTTGGCTCCTGCAAAAACTCTTCCGCCCCAGCAATCGAGATCGTTGAAGCTGCAACCCCAAATCCTCCAGTCGCGGGAAGCGGAGGAGACGGGAGCCAGCGGGTGACCCGAGGCGACCAGTGCCGTGGTCTCTGGGCTACACCTCCCACCCTCACCCATTTCCCACCCTGCTGGATAGAAATTGAAAAAAACGGGGGCAGTGGACACAAAAGCAGGAGACTCCAGCCTGCCTGCTTCTGCCGGCTCCCCGGGGCCCGAGACGCCCTCCTCGCCGTTTAGGTCTGTGCCCAGGGGTCCCCTTGTGCCTGCACGGGTCCGAGCCCCGACGGGAATTTGCCAGGGTCCGGGGGGCTGAGTCCCTCTGCAAGGGAGAGCATGTCATGGGTAGGCGGCGGGAGGGACCCGCGGTAAAACCGTGGCTTGACAAGGACGGGGGGGAGGCACCGAGAATGGCGTGGTCAGGGGAGATGAAAAAGAAAAAAATAAAAGGAGGAAAAACCAAAATAATAATAATACAAAAAACACCACCCAAAGTATCCCAAGCAAAACAAATCAAACCAAACCCTGTCCCCAGGATGCCGCCGCG
>NW_009727724.1:5018-84118 GCF_000703405.1 Apaloderma vittatum
CTCATCGGGGGGTGTCCATGGACCGAGGGCAACCTTGCCCAGCCCCGCCGCGGGGGTGCAGATCCCCGCCGCCTCCCGCCGCGCAGTCCCTTCTGCCCCATGGAGGAGGTGGGTCACAGAAGCGTACCCCGTACCCCAATGCGCCCCGCAAGCCGGGGGAGCCTCGCCACGCCGCCCCGGCTTTCCCCGGCCACGCACGACGAAAAAAACCCCGTATTTCAGAAAAACAGTGTATGCATATGTGCACGAGTTTCAGCAAAATAGCGCTTATATATATATATATATACACAAAATACATGCATGTGCATATGCAATTATATCTGTGTAATTATATATAGATATAAAACTCTTCATCTTTTTAAATACGTATTTACGCTCAAACATGCCCTTTTCTTCCCTGAGCTTCTCAGGGCCTGTGATAAATTATAAAGTCAGTCTCAGAGTTTGCTCCGACCACAGTGCTGTGTTTACATTCTTTCCGAGGCAAGCCTGCATGGTCGTAATTTATATCCTAAACACTTGAACGTAACTTGTTTACACAGGAATGACAGGACCTCAAGGAGAAAAAAACTGCCGCTGGCCTCCCCGGCGGCCGGGCGCGGGGCGCCAGTGCCCTCCAGCGGCCCCGCTCAACAGCTTCATGGACTTCTGGCATTTCGGGTTTAATTTCCGACACCCCCAACTCCTCACATACACACCTTCTGAATGCCGTTATATCCCAGAAAATGTGAGTAATGCTCTCACTAGCTGTTATCCTAAGGAAAGGGAAGGATTTGCTAGGGTATCCTTCAGTTTGGGGCTTCTGCGTTCTCTCGTAATGATCTAAGGATATTCTCATTTAATAGTGCATTTTCCCCTTCCCTGCTGCCCAAACAAAGGACATTTCAGAAGCGCTACTCTTTAGACATCAGTGTGGTTCTGGGTGCTGTCAGTAAAACGAATCCAGTCTTTTTCTTCTGAATCTAAGGGTGACCAGCGAATAAAGTGTATGGAAAAAAGTGGTCAGATTTTTAAGTTAATTTGATCTGATTTTGTTTTGATATGTGATTTTATTACAGTACCTTCTACCCTAGGAATTCAACTGTTGTTTAGTCTAAAGAACTCCAGTGGCCACAGAGCTAGTGAGAGTCAAGATCAAGAGGTATGCCACTGCGAAGACAAGGTATTTATGTTTTAGCCATACAGTTAAAAATTCTTTGTTTCTTTTCACATTTGTTAACAGTCATTGAATATGGCCAAAATTTGGAAAAAGAAATCTTTCGTGAGAGAACCAGCACACGGAGATTTCTAATCATAGCAGCAGTAATGCAGTACTCTGAGTGTCCCAGAGATCTACAGCATCAGAGAAAGATCAAATTTCTAGTGTTAAAAAACCCCCAGAAATCTAGGCATTTGTATTTCATCCGAGAATTACGAAAGAGCCTCGGAAGGCATAAATGAACTTGAGCACGTATTTGCTAGTCACTTTGTACTTACTACACTAAAATGGGCATCAGCTGCTGCACAACCTGGAATGGTCTGTATCTCTGCAACTTTCTTAGTTGTTGTTCCTTCCCATGACAATAGTCTATTCTCTTCCTCTTTATCATTTGTTGTCTTTTAATTCCTTGCCTGCTGACATGTCCCTGACTGCTTTGCCTTCTGTGTGTGGATTGCAAGCTGCCTAAGCAATATCTCTTTTTTCTTTACCTGTGCTTTAGTCCAAGTAGCATCCAACAATAACTGACAACCTCCACTGAGTCTGAAAATATGTTCACTGCTGACTTTCAGCCTAGGGCTTCAGCCTGCACAGCCACTCTGTCCTTACAAATCCTTACAAAGGACAATGAAAGCAAAGAGCTTCTAGGTACACTTCTGGTCTACACCCACGAAGAGCTCGTGTGTCCAAGAAGTTGCATTAGTTTTTTTTCCGACTAGATCAGTTGGTCTAATGCATTAGTAATGCATCTCCTGTAAACCTCACCTCACTAGTGACCTCAGACCACCACAGCTACAGGAAAGCTACGACTAAATTACAAATAGTCATTTAGACTGATGGTGTAGCTCACATTTGGTGAGGCACTGAGGCAAATGGATTGAACGTAGGCTAATCCAAACATTTCCATTATTAGAGCACGCGAGGCAGAGTTTCCGCGGAATGGGAATGAAATCATGCTGAAGCCCCTCAAACAGTTTGTGTGCGATCCACTATAATCTTATATATATTTTTTCTCCATTCTCTAGTTTCATCACAGACTTACTGCCTCAGTGGAGGGATTTTGCCTGTGAGGGTGTTTATGTTAGACAAAAAAACCCCACTCAGCCACTCCAAAGCTGGGATCATTTGGGCAGTCAGTTTAACTTTGGCAAAATTAGCCAAGTGCAGAGATATCTAATGTGGGATGTTGAATTTCTAGCTGGTAGCTGACCAAAGCATTCTTTAAAATAGTCAGTTTATTAATCCCATTAAATCCCCTTGCCCATTATTCTATTAAGACCGACATCAGATTAATATCTCACTGTGCTTTGACTCAGCTGGAAAATTACTTTTAGCCAACATTATGTTTTCAGTTTAGTGTGAGAATTTTAGCTTGCTTTTTAGGCAAAGAAAAGCAAGATTTTTTTTTACTCAACAACAATAAGCCTGATTTTATTGAACTAGAAAGATTTGCTCCTAACATACACATGAAGTAATATTTAAATAAGTCTGTTCAATAAAATGCTAGGTCTGTCACTTAGATTCTGAGAAAGCAAGGTGCTGCTTTCAATTATAATTTTAATATTCCTGAGCATGTGAGAGTTCTCATCAAAGTCAATGTGATTATGCAGACACTCAGGGTTAAAAGTGCTTTGCTGAGGAAGGATGATGGGACTAGAAATAAACACTACAGGTTCCTCCTATATGCTGCAGCTGAGCCCTGTGTCAGAACTGGAGTAGAATATACCTGATTCATATACAGGATGAAAATTAATTCAAAACATACTCCAGCTTTGAAAGAGATGTATTTTACAAAACCTACTGGCATTAATCTGCATGAAATACTGCCTTAGCTAATAAGAACACCCGGGCTTTATTTATATATTGAGCCATTTGATAGATACAAATGAAGAAAGAGGTAAATAGAAGCCAACATATTTTTGAATAAAAGCCCAGAGGTTCTCTCAGAGTTCAATGATCTTTGTGTCAGATTATAAAGAATTCAGAGCAGCTTCGTGTGACTTGCCAACTACTGAAGAGATCTCCAAAACATCTGTAATATTAAACAACTTCAAGCCTCCTTTTTATGCTTGTTTTCATCCAACAGTGATTTATAGGAATCTATTGCCTTCTCCATTGGTCATTTCTAAAAAGAAATATGCTGGGAGGAGAAGGAGGTTTTAAAATTTGTTGGGACACCACTACCAAACTGCAGCTGGAATTAGAGGTATTTTAACAGTGGATTTAGATTTATTCAGGAGATTATGGAAGAATGTTAACTGCTTTACATCGGTTATTTTAACCGTTGCAAAATGAATTTGCAGGGTTGTAGAAAGAACCATTGGGCTCAACAGGTAATTTGACGTTTTAGGGGTAATTCAAAGAGACTGAGCTGCTTTTGAGGAACTGATAAAGGACAGATTTCTTGGACTAGATCCCCAGTGGTAACATTCTACTTGCAGTAGAGTTGCAGCCCATTAATTCTCATTGTCCAAATATAGGTAGCATTAGTTTAAATTAGAAGTTTTATAACTGATTTAGCTGAGCTACTGAAATCCTTTATATACACAATCTTATCTCATTTTCAGAGATCCTCTTTGGATTGGTTTATATCTGCCTCGATTAACATATACCAAACATGTTTTACTTGACGAAATATCTTGCGGTTTTATTTTTGTATCAGTTCAAACTCGCTTAGAATTACTCTTTGAGACTGGATCTCACGCACAACAGTTTTCTGATATGATGAAAGGTGTGATTTAGTTCAAACTCCATAACTGGTGTTTATCGGCACTCCATCACTGTAATCCCTTGTTTATACACGTACAGCTGCAAGCTGCTTTAATACGACCAACTTTAAAGTGGTATCAGCTCTGCAAAGCTGACTGAAACTAAACAGGACAGTGTCTGTGACCAAGCAATCCTTACACCAGAGGGCTGCAACTTTTCCCTGAGAGACAGCTAAATGTTAGAAACTGGATCTAAAGCATGGTCATAATAGAAGGTCCTAGACAATTTTACTTGTGGAATCAAGGCTTTAAAATCAGGTTTGGGGTCTTTTTGTATCCATGTAGTAGGTTGTTGGGTTTTTTTTAATTTCTGGAGGTTTCCCTGCCGGAGATTGTCTGACTTGCACTTGTGGCTCGCAGAACATTTGCTGGTGACTTAGAGACACCTATTGGATTACAGGACTCTTATTCTTTGTACTGAAGAGAATATCAACAAATGGGAGGGGGAAGATACAGTGAAGATTAGAGTCAGCAGCACGACTTTTAAGAAGACCTGGAATTAACTGCTTTCAGCATTAAAATTTCAAAACACACAGATGTTTCCAGCCTCTGCCACGTCTCCTTTGGCACACGGTCTTTCAGTGCTGTTAAGGCTGGAAGGTTGCTTGGCCATTAATGCAGGGAGAAGAAAGTTGTTCACTAGAGAGGCTGAGAAGCATCAGAAAATCACTGGAGGAAGTGTACTTTGATTCCAGGTGATTTAACAGGCAGAGCTGTAATGGAGATGGTGCAGATACAGGAGAGCACAAGTGTTATCAAGTTGGGGTGATCTTTGATAAAAGAGATGCAAGAACAGGAGTAACTTCTAGAGCCATCACGGGAAGCTCTGCTATGCAATTATGAAAGGCAGAATAAGGTTCCTTAAAAACAGACATCAGGTTCTATTCCTCATATCATGCTTTCACATGTGAGAAGTTCCCCTCACTGCACTGTACCCCTTTTTGCCCTTCAGAGGCAGAAACAGAGCTGTGCTGTGATGATTCACAAATACTCCCATGCTGATCTGGGAACTGTGATGCTTGAATACATTAATTTGCTGGTTTCGCTTAGTGCGAGACAGCAAGGCAAAACAGACAGGAAAAAAGCAATAGCTCAAGATAAGTGACCTCCAGTAAACAAACAGAGGCTTGTCCCAGGACAGCAGAGGAGCAGGGGGTAGGAGGAATCTGGCTTGACTCCCCATTGAAAGTGTCCAAAGTAGTCTGAACAAGCACAACCAGGGCACAGGACTCAGCCAAGTTACTCAGCAGGCTCAGAGATTCTGTCAAGAAAGCAGTAGGAGCTGTTTAGGGAAACCTTTCGGAGACACAGGCATGTGTGAAGCAGCCCGGTCTTGCTCAAGCTCCCAGCAGTAGGCAGTATGGAGAGATGTGCCGAGCTGCTGGGTTTTTTCAAATAGTTTTTCTTTCTATAAGCATTATTTCTTCCACGAACATCAGCCAACAGCCTGGATTTCAGAAGACTACCCCTGGATACTCACAACTGCAGACACTCCCAAAGACAGCAAAGGCCCAGCCCTGCTGCCACCCCGGGAAGCGCAGCTGTCACGCCGCATGTCACCGCAGCCTCCAGTCAGAGAAGCCTGATCTTCCACCCGAGAGAGGAAAGGACCACAGCTCTGTGCTTGCCCTCAGCAAGACCATAATGAGGATGAGGATGGAGCTCAGCTGGCACAGCTGATGCCTGATGTCAGTATGTTTGTGATGATAACTGCAGTGAATATCCAGGAAGGTGATGACAGCAGCAAGAGCCTAATCTGGCAAAGGGCAGTATTCTGCCAGCATGCTTTAGCCTCAGACCTCTGATATTTTCAGCCTTCTTTTGCTGTCTCTTCTCACCTTTCTATGTCTGTTGATTACCCCAGAAGATTTCTCCGTCTGCCGAGTGAATTCTCTTTCAATCTTGGGACACAAGCCTTGCTCCCATACTACTTCAGACAATGGTCTTTGTTACCAAAACCATGAGTGTGAGGAATAGCCATAAATGATTCATACCTCGTTGTTTCTGTACTAATATTATAATACCAGATATAGAGATTTTTGCAAGCCCTTGGACATTTCCTCTACATTTTCCCACTGATTTCCTCCTTATTGTTACAGATGAATTGCTTGCACTGCAGCCCTACCATAGGATCAGGGTTTAAAGATATCCCCTTACTAAAAGACATCCACATGTTCTTGTTTCCCGGATCCAAGGAGAACTAAGTTTCCTGAAACTTTTTTTTTTTTCCCCACTGTAGCCTGATGATTCTCTTCTCCTAAGTTCCCACTCCCTAAAGGAAATACCTGGAGCCCTCCAACTCAGTTTCTGAAGGAAGAGGTCAAAAGAGAAGATAGCCAGATAGATGAAGGCAGTCTAATAGTAACTCAGCTGATCAGACCCACAGGAGGTGGAGGGAAGAGCAAAAGAAGGAAAAACCGAGTAATTAGCCCAGAAGAGATTTACAACTTCTAACAGACAGTACTCTACTTGATTAGCTCCTGCTTGCCCCCATCCTTCAGCTTCAAGGGGAAATGTGATCAAAAGGACATGTGGTCACCGGGTAGAAAAGCATCTGTAGTAAGTAGGTGACATTTGTCTGACTGGACATCTGCCCAGTCTTCCTTTTCAGCCACCACTGTCCATCACTTCAGGACTGGCCGCCTCCCCAGGGACAGCTCTTAGGGCAGTACAGAAGAGCATAAGACATCTGAGAATTTTCCACCTGCCTACAGTTGATTCTGGACCTAAGTACCCCCAGGGTCCCCAAGCAGGAACCACACACCAAGGGTGAAAAACAGAAAACAGATGCTCATATGAAACAGTCCGTCCCATCCAGGAGCATCTCGGGACGTATTTATTGGTCAGGAGCACGCACCACAGCAAATCATGGCTCTCCTTCTGTATGGAAAAGACTTTGATGGTTGGCTAGTAATGGCTAAAAATGAAGCAAATCCATAGACCAGACAGGCTTTAGATATGCCAAAAAGATCCTTGTGCTGGCAAAGACATTATTCAGCTTGTTCATTTCCTGTACGCCGTTTGAAGCAGTCAGAGCCCTTTCTCACTATTTAGTCCTTTGAATACAGAGTAAAATAAAAACAGAAGAAACATGCAGCTAAAAAAAGTCCCAAGCTCAGGACTTCAGGAGGGACTTGAACACAAGGAGAGCGGATAGAAGACCCCCCAGAGCTGAGAAAGCCCCCACTTACAGCATATGTTCTCCATAGCCTGCTCTGTGGAGGTGGTAATAAATTCTCTTGTCTGCAGAGCTGTCATTCACAAGGTCAGTTCCTTCCACCAGAAAGAAGACCTGGCAGAGCTCTTTTTTACCCTTACAGACACAGGCAGTAAGGAGAAGCCTAGAGAAAAAACATCTGCCCCATAAAGTGCACATTTTTGTGTTCTTTCAGGTGAACTCATGCCATTAAGGAAATGTAGCAAGCTCCTCATCAGTTCAGACTCAAAGCACCACATGGTCCAGGAACTTGTGTTTGAAAAGGGAAGAGAAAATTGGTGGCACACGTATAAGACAGTCTTTCAACCTATTCAATCCATTTCAGCAGCACCAGGTGCTTCAGAAGATGCAATAAATTTCACAGCAGGCAAGTATGAAATAACCTGCACCCACACCACCCACTCTGAGGGTGAAGATTGCACTCAGCTCTGAACTTAGCTCTTAGCCTTTCTGGCATCCTGTGCTGGGGTGTACCAGAGGCCATTTAGGTGGTATTTAAATGACTGACTTTCTTTTCTGTGCATTTTTTCTGGGCTGCTTCTGATTTTAATGCCAAGACGGAAGTTCCCACTTCAACTTAATTAGGTTTTTATTCTATTTTAAGTGGTTTTACCACATCTACTCATCTCCTTCATGAGGCACCTAACCACTATCTTCAGCATTTTAGCCTCTAGCATCTTCTTGTGATTACTTTAATCCCCACCTCACAAGAAGTGGAACCTGCTTAGGCAGTAAACTGAAGTTTTCTATATCATAGACACTGAAGCTAGTTGACAAAACCACCTTTACAGAAAAAGCAATCAAAATAGTCATCAGAGAAAGAGTGATGTGACTTCTTAGAGACCTCTGCTTTAGGAGAACATTGAATCTTAACCTCAGCATGCACATTTCTCTCCACTGGCTGCAAAAGAGTTCAGGCAATGGGCTCAGGTGAAGCAGACTCTTTTGCAGCTAGCTAAGATGAACCTTGGCCAAGATGCCAGATCCAGAACAACAAGGCTGCACTACTGGCTTCTAGCATGATGCTGTATAGTCCCCATCACTCTCCATGTGCAGCTCACAGCTGCACAGAGAGTAGCAGTTTCTATAAAGCTGTTTTCAATAAGCTCCAAGGTCTTTTTCCAGAGCTCACTTCAAGTGCTCCCAGTCACATGAATATTTTGCCTTCCCCTCTAGTATGTCCTACTTTGCATGTGCCACCCGTTTAGCCCTATCTGTTATTGTATTGGTCCTTTGCCTGCTTTGCTTAAGTCCCACTGACATGCCTCTCCCGTTGAAGTACAAGGCTTTGACTAACATAAACAACTACATGGGTATTTAGACACTTCCTTACTTCCATTCTCCTCTCCAAGCTGCCAATATCTAGGTTAAACAATACCAGATCTTGGTACTTCACTGCCAGCCTTTCTTTCAGGGACAAAAAAAATTGCCTTTTTTTCTTGTTTAGTGCCTCCAAGCTCTTGGGTAGCTTTGGTTCCTGGCTTCTCATCGTGTGACAGCCTTCTTTTCTTTAGCAAACCCTCAACCACAATCTTATCAAAGGCTTTAATGGAAGGATGGTGGATGCTGGAGTTTAGATAATTATTTCTTCTTTTTTTTTTTTCTTTTTGGTACAGAAATCAGCTTGAAAGTACTTAGATGCAATTGTAAGATTAGTTCCCATGGTGAAAGCGGTGCCTTTCAAGCTCAAGAATACACTTCTCATCTTAGTTACACTGGTGTAAACTAAGCAAACAAGTAAAAGCTTCATTAGTTTTGTTTAACTACTTGGGCAGGGTTAGCAAAACTGAAAGAAAAACCTACGACAAAAGTCTCAAGAAGTTTACATTCTGATCAGACACTGTATTGTAATTGTTATTATAATAACTTTTTATTATCAATTACAACGTCATTTATAAAATCACTTTACCCAACGCACTGGGAACACTATACACCTGCAGATATCGGCATTTTGTAACTAAATGCACCTGTTAATAATAGAATCATAGAATGGCCTAGGCTGGAAGGGACCTTAGAGATCATCTAGTCCAACCTCCCTGTTGTGGGCAGGGACGCCACCTCTCGACTAGACCAGGCAACCCATGGGGACCGAGTAGGAATCGAACCCGTGACCTCGGTGTTGTCATTGTTGTCAGCACCGCACTCAAACCACTGAGCTAGACTCTATAAGTGATCTGGAGAACTCAAGAAGAGATGAGAATGAGGAAGAAAATCATCAAATATGAAGACCTCATAGAAAATAGAAAAAAGATATTTGGTATGAAATCTGCCACTTTCCTTGTTATTATTCTCTGTATGTAGCAAAACAAAGGAGGCAAGTGGGAGGAAACGTGCAGGAAATGAAATAAGGGTGGTTGTAAGATGCCCCCAGAGATGGCGAGCAACACCCAGGCGACTGGGAAGCAACCGGTCCTGCTGGCACTGGCCTGTTTGGTGTGTCATCAGCCCTATCCGGACCCGGAGCCGACAGACACCCCTGTCTAACCCTGTTTCCGACCGAAAGATGGAGAGCTGTGTCCTGCCTCTCCCAGCCCGAGAGCTGAGGTGCCAAAACTATGTGGAACTTGCCCAAAACTTGTAAGAGAAGAATGAAGTTTAAGTCATATTCACACATGCAGGCCTTCTTTTGTTATTTTAACCCAGTTATCGGAGCAATGTGTTCCTGTTGATTTTTAAGCCCTGTTTCATTTTGAAAAGGCCAAATTGTGTCGCTGGATGCATTGTCTGGTTACACAGCTCTCAAGAGGAGGGACTTCCAGCTGAGATCCAAGTTAAACCAGCTCAGCCAAAGGAGTCATGGGGAGACACTGGGGTTTGAAGCCAGGGATCCAGTCTGAAAGGCAGGGTCCCAGTCTGAGAGGATGGAGAGTACAGGGCAGGAGTGCTTGTGGAGAGGCTGTAGCGCCACGTGGAGGACAGCAGGCACAGTGGCCATGGAGGGGTCGTGTTGACATGGCCAGGTGGATACAGGCTCCTCTTGGTGCTGTTGCACGCCAGCGGGACCAAGTGCATCATAGCTGACAGGGCTTTTCTCTTCATTTGTGGTTCTACAGCCTACAGACCCAAAACTGCCTGAGAAGCATGACATCCAGCTGCTCCTGTGAGGTAACACCTAGGGGATTTGTCACCAAAAATGCATCTGGAAAGCAGGAAAGCCCGGAGAGATGAAAAGAGGAGGATAGTGGTTTTATAAAAAGTGAGTCTACAAAGAAAAACTTTTAACCTACATGATGGGCAAAACGCATATGGAGTTAGGGTTAGGAAATAGGCATGAATTCGTCTGGAAAAACCCAAACATAAAAAAGCACAAAAGAGAGATGGCTGGAGTCACTCTGATGAGGAAAGGGGATAGGAAATCCAAAGAGATTAAAGAATTGGGCAAAGAGCAGGCTAGGACAGAGGCAAGCCAAGGAGGCTGAAAGGGGTGAATAAAATGGTGATGCTGGGAAGACCTTTCTGAAGAGGGAAGCTGAGATTGCTGACCTGAGGGCAGGGAAGTCCTTCCCATTTGGTACCTACAGGAGGAGAACAGCCATCAATTGCTGAAAGCTCAATCCAGACATGGAAAGACAGGAGAGAGTGGAGAAAAAGAGAAATCTGCATGAGGTTGAAAATGATCCTTTCTTTATCCTGGATAGGTCACTTACTGTTTATCCCCTCAGGCCTTTTGTTTTCCTCTCCCTAAGATTTAGGTAGCTTGAATGGCTACTAAAGACATATCAGAGCCTTGTTGAAGTTCACATGGTTTCTCTGCACAGAGGGAACATAATATACAGCATCTCCTATCAAAATAATTTTTAGCTACCACATGAAAATGCAGTTAGCTCACACACAGGCAACGTTTGCAGATTCTTTCAAAGATGAGCTTTAGCTGTCCTGAGCATTCCTGTTTCCCTTATACTTGTAGTCTGTCTGCAGAGATAAAGTCATGGAGAAATAATATAGATTTGCTCCTTCAGAAAAGCCTTGTTTTTGTCTTATCGGTGAAATAAGTACATCCTGTGCACAGAGACTAAAAAAACCTTTTTTTAAAAAAAAAAAAAAAATCTTAAGTTCCCTGGGATCTCACCATTGGGCTAGGCTGCCAGAGCATTATAAAATGGCTTAAGTAAATAAATAACATTGCATTGTCCAAAAACTCCTTTCTTGGAAAGCTTTGGATCTAAGCTTTTTATGCAGTAAAGGTAACATTACATTTTAAAGGACCAGGAAGATATTAATCTATTACATTGCCATAAAAATGCAGAGAAAAGATACCTCCAAATTATTCCAAGTAAGGAAAATCTGGAGTATAATTTATTATAGCCAGAAATTCTCATGTAAATGTCAGCAGTCAGTAGATCTTGCATTTCAGTGATGGTAATTCTCCTAGTAGTAAAGACACAGTGTTTAGTTTGAGGCTGTGAAAAATGCTCATCTGTAGCCTTTGGACAGCCAGTACCCAGAAATTGCCTCCCAGCCACAGAAAGAGACTCAAATGTGTCAGATCTCCATTAGGATTTAGTACCACAGCAGCAGCCCTCAACAGCTGCACAGCAGGGTGGTTAAAGTAAGACACAGTGTGTCACACCTCAAAGCGAACCTCAGCTTTCCTCTGGGAAACCCAAGACACCTGCATTTTTCATTTGGTCAGGCCAATATTTTCCACCCGTGCTCCCTCCAGTCCAGGGAAGCAGGGTCCTTGTGCCCACAGCCACCTGCATGCCTTTCTCTTTAGCTTTGCTCTGCTTTAACCTCAACCTGTTCCCTGGCATGTCTGAGGCAGCCTTCGTCTCTGCAGCCGGGTAATTCAGACACAGGGCAGGAGGTGATTTATGACATGAGGCAACACTATAGATTGTCCTCAGAGCTCACACTGCACTCAGTTGTAGTGCAAACTGCCAAAAAGCCTACCTTGGCTGACTCCTACACACACGTCTATCAAGGAGAGACATGATATTACAGCATTAGGTTTGCTAAGGCAAATACCCACAGACACGTCATAGGTAGAGGTGCTGGTTATGTTTAAAAATAAAAATAGTTTATTCACAGGATGACCACATTCTCAAGGTGAAAAAGCAGAGCACACATCCTGTGGGAGGAGAGCTGCTGAACAGGGCTTGAGCAAGGAACAAGCATGCTGGTTTTGTCCTTCTCTCATTTCTCATTTTCTTCAGCTGGCCCAGCTCACAGATTTTGGCTAACCTGTTTTAGAGGTGAGATGACATCTTTGGGAGTAACTGCTCCGGAGATGCTTTGCAGACACTTGGCATTAGCAAGGCACAATTTCTCCAGGGCTACTCACCCAGCACTGGAGAAGGCAGCCTGACCACACAGTGTCATGCCACTGACAATGAAGCCAAATTCCTTGCTGATTACTCTCCTCCTCTCCCTCCAAAGTTGAGGATTTACAGGCAGTAAAGCCCATAACACCGAGTCACTATTGCCGTTCCTTCCTCATACAATGAAAATGACTGGGAATTTCACAGCCGGTACCCCTTCCAGCTACTAGGTCACAAGACCATCAGGCAGGCTGTATTTTTGTTCAGGGTAAAGAAGCCCAAAACTAAAGCAAAGACTGAGGGAGGTTTAGGGACAAGGTAGGTGATGTAAGGAACAGGCTTGGAAAGGTTCTCCTCAGGCTCGGATGGGGCTCAGATGACATTTGGCAAGCATTAAATAAGGTCTTGTCTGAATCAGCTTCTTATTCACGTCAACAGCTTGTTCATCACATCAGCCTCAGGCCCTGGCAGGCCCACAGTGTCATATAGGCAGAGAAGTTGCACCCTAGATCTTCCTGTTGGGAAGCAAAGGGAAAAGCGCAGCTTTAGGGAAGAATTGGTCCCTAAAATCCTAGAGGGTACTTACAAACAGGTCTTGCCACCGCCTTTACAAGCTCAGACATTTAAAACTATACACTTATGCTGATAACTTCAAAAAGAAAGATGCTTTGTTTTAATGATTATTCTAATTTCTGATCATCATATTTTAAACCCAGTCTCCTCATAAAGGGAGGATAGCCCGAGTTAAGATATTAACCTTTTCCTCCTTCCTTCTCCGCTTCCCCTTTCTGCTCCTGTCCAGAGTGGCTCTGCCTGCTTCAGCCTTTCTTTTGAGTTTTTGAAAACACAGATGTAAGCAGATAATGAGGCCACAGGAGGAGAATCCTTCAGGATGTCTTGTTTGGTTTGGAAATATTTAAATGTCTGCTGCATTTCCTTTGAGCACAAGACAGGAATCTGCAAAAGTGCCCTGCTCCTCCTGCTACTCGCAGTACTGCTAGGGTTGGGAGAATGTGCGTGCATGTAAGCACGTGTGTGCATGTGTGCATGGGAGGGTTTCTAATCTTTTCAGCATGGCTCTTGTTCCTGGCATAATGTGAAACATTTCTCTAGGTCACATTTCCCCAGAGGAAGAGATTTTAACTCTATTAACTCAGGTGAAGCTTGCTCTTTCTAAGTAGCCTGCCAGTATCACAATTGAAGCAAATTAATAAGTTTCTAAATAACAATGGTTTGAAGAGTGATTTTTTTCATGGTTCAAATAGGTAAATGTTAGTGGCCATCGATGATGGTTAGTTGTTTTAGGTTAAGGGATCATAACCAAGATGAAAATTTTACTGTTATGTCATATATAAAGCGGTGAATAGCTGTTGGGTGGACTACGTGATGAATCTGAGGAACAGAATCAATTAGCTTTAATGAAAGGGTGGTACAAAGCAGTTATCCAAGAGACCCTAACACAAAACCAGAAACTTTCCTCATTTTGCTCCACAAAGTTCAAAATGCAAGTTGCAGGCTGCTTCTGACTTTCCACTGGCAAACACCTTATGGCTTGGTGGAATACAGCTCTCATTAAAATGCAAGGACCAGAAAAGGAGACTTCACAACAGGCAAACATGCACAGAAGAACAACACCTTGTACCAGATAAATAATATCTGGGGGCTTTTCATAAGATATGAAAAGTCAGTCGCATACTAGTCATGCTTTTCCTGGCTTAATATAAAAAAATAGATGAGGTCTACAGAGAATATTAAAAATAAAAAGCTGCCTACACAAGTATCCAAAGGAAGAGGCAGTATTCATGCTAGAAAGAGCTGTGCCACTGCAAAACATGAAAGATCGCTTGTTGGCTTCACTGATCACATTTGGACTTTACAGTTCAAATTTGGAATATATCTATTAATCCAAAGAGCAATAGATTAAATTTGCAATAAATAAGAGAAGATTACAATCTGGTCCAAGAAATCTAATGAACATGAATGTATTCTAACCATGACAAATGACTGTGAAATCTTGAAGTGATTTGTTTAGATTTTCAGAAACAAGATTGTTTCAAAGAAGCATAAATTACAAATACTGCTGCACACTAGCATTGCTCCACATATGCTATCCCAACACATGCATTTAAGTCTCATCTTAACTCACGTGCGCTTGAAAAATGACTGTCTTTTATTGCCTATACCCTTGCCCATCTTTTGAGTCACTGCATAGTGTCATATCGATGGTTTCTACTCGTAAAAAATTCTCAGCTTCCTTGTTTAGCTTACACAACAACAAGCTTTTCAAAACAAACTAGTGGAAACATGAAAACCTTTCAAATGTTTTAATTTAACTTACAAGGAGACAATAAATATAAGGAAATGTTTTTGACGTAACTTACTGTATCAGTGGAGACTGTAGTGCAAAGGCCATTTTCTTCCTATTTCAGTTCCCTATGCCAACAGTTGAGCGAAGCAGCTACCCTGCTGTTAAAAATAGTAGCACTAATACAATTTTAAAGCAGGATACCAGGAAAAGGACTCTACAACCAAAAATACATTCCAGAGTATTGTTTCTAGTAAATATGTCCCAGGCTTGTCTTGCGGGCAAGTCAAAGAATAGGATAAATCCACCTAGTACGGATGGACATTAGATGTGAGCACAGTGAACACATCTACACATGCAAGCATGCACATGCACACATACACATATATATATAAAAGTAAATATCTGTTAAATGAATGTCTTGGTGTTAGCCCTGCTCTGAATGTTGACATGATAGAAGTCTAGAAGCCACAGCTCAAAACAAAACAACCTATGAATACTTGACCTGGAAACAGTGAGAAATTCTTCTACAATTCACTGATCCTCTAACATTTAACCCCTACCAGTTCCACTTCTGGCTTCTGGGTGAATGTCTGAGACAGAGCCTGGGTAGCAGAAAGTGAGAGATGATATAATTATGTATCTCCAATAGATTAACTACCTGAGGGGAGCAGGGACAGATGAAGTAGGATGCATTCTGAACAAGCAGAGAAACAACTCGCACAGCACATGCTGCTGCCAGAAGGGGGGGAAAAAAGAAAGAAAACCTTTGAAACAACAAAGATTCTTACATTCAAATTACTCCTTTCCAAGTCTGTAATTTCTCAGCTAGGTCAAAACAGAAAATGAGTGATTACTGTTACAACTGGCATACACTCTGCACTTTGGCTGCATTTAAGATACACAACATTTTCCAGAGGATCACATCAGATAATTTGTCTTGTGTATTTTAAGACTTTTTCACATGTCCTGAAAGACATAAGCAATAAAACACCTTAAAGGAGCGCAGTGGCTGAAGAGGGGAGGCAGCACGGGCCCAGTGTCAGGGCACCCGGCTGCTTTTCCTGGCTGTGCTGCCCATCTATCATACAGCTCCAGATGGGTTACTTACACCAGCACTCCCCAGCCTGGATGCCTAAAGTTCAAGATCTCTTTGGCAAGAGTAATTTCCAATATCAATAGTACTGTTTATCTTCACACAGGGGAAAAAAAGAAAAAAAGAAAAGAAAGAAGAGAGTAACTGCAGCTAGACACCTAAGTCCAGATTGACAGGGAGAAATAAGCATTGTGGTTTACACAACTAAGCTCCCACGGGGTCAATGTATGGCACTGTACCTGTTTGCATATTTGTGCCTCCTAACTTGCATGGTTTTAAAGGGTTAGTGTAAGGACAGAGGGTTCTTGATGAAGTTTCACAGCAGGAACCACACTCAGGTTCTCAGAGGACCCTTGTTCCCCAGGCGTCCGGGATGGTCACCTGCTCTAAGCGGCTCTCACTCCTCCCTGCCCAGGCCACTTTCTAACAGAAAATAGATTGTGAAAAAGAAGTGTGGAGGATTAAGGGCAGCTCTTGCCTTGTGTTGAATCTAGGTGATCACACACACATGTAGGAAACTGGATGGCACTACTAAGTTCTTTAGAGCAAACACAAACTTGGCTTTTCTACAGGGGGATCCTGCCTCTCCCCACTTCTCCATAAACAATCCAGGGACACCAGGCTTCCACCTTCAGCATCTACCCAACCTAGGCAATGCAAATATTTATCATCTACAGGCACCTTACCTACATTTTAAAGGGCACACCAAGCAGACCAATATTTTTCCTTCACTGACCTCTGTGATGCTAGATCCTGACACAAAAAGTCACAAACTGGACTCAGCAGCAGACAGGGGCACCCAAGGCCAGGCTCCCAATGATAATCCCCCCCAAAAAACCCCATAGTAACCACACCAGTCCCACCCAGGGATGCAGGGGAAGCCAACCTGTCTTTGTGCATGATGGTCCTCTACAGCACGAAAAAAGGAGGCAGGAACACCAGCAGCACAGGGAGAAATGACCAACAGACAATGCCAACCTGCTGACACATCCACCACCAAAAGCCTCCAAGGTTCTTCTTAGGTGCCCTTTTATACTGAGCACCATGGGAAAGAACACTGTGATTGGTCCATTTGGGTCACCTGACCCATCCTCTCCTCCCCATAGGCACAGCTGCCCCACCCACCCCTCAGTGACTGCCATGCAAACAGGCTGGCTCTCTTCTAGGTGCCCAGGTCATCATGGCCATGGAAGACATTTATCCTTTTACTCTCAAACCATGACATTTTCTCAAGACAATTTCTCTTTAAATTCAGGGTCACGGGTACTAAAAGTTCCTTAGCTCAAAGTTAGTTACTGCTGTTAACACAGAAGAGGGAAGAAAGTTTTAGTTCTGCATTGCAAACCAGTTGCAAAAGTGTGGTTTTAGCCAAAAGAATTAATGTAAAAATAAATTTCTGGGTTTCACTGTTGTTGTCAGCCTCACCTCTATCCCTGGGAACATGATGAAGCAAATTAACCTGGAAATCATTTCCAAACCCATTAAAGGCAAGAACGTGGATGAGAGTATTCAGTGTGGATTTATGAAGGGGAAAACATGCTTGACTGACCTGATGGGCTGCTACAACAAAGTGCCTAGTTCGATGGATGAGGGGAGAACCGTGGATTTTGTTTATCTTGACTGCAGCAAGGCTTTTGGCACTGTCTCCTACAACATCCTCATTGACAAACTGATGAAATATGGACCAGATAAGTGGACAGTGAGATGGAGTGAAAACTTGTTGAACTGCCAGGCTCAAAGGGTTGTAATCAGCAGCACGAAGTCCATCTGTAGTCCAGTGACTAGTGTGCACCCCAGGGGTAAATACTGGCTCCAATGCAGTTAAACATCTTTATTAATAACCTTGACAACAGGAAACAGAGTGCACCCTCAGCCAGTCTGCAAATTATATAAAGCCAGGAGTGGCTTTATACCACACCAGGTGGGTGTGGTGCTATTCAGAGGGACCTTGATTGGCTGGGCACATGGCACAACAAGACGCTCATGAAGTTCAATAAAGGGAAGTACGTGTGAAGAGGAACAACGCCATGCACCAGTACAGGCTGCGGGCCAACCAGCTGGAAATCACCTTTGCAGAAAATCATCCAGGGCGTCCTGGTGGATCCTGGGTTGCCAGTGACCCAGCAACGAACCTACATATTAAAGACAGTCAACAGCATCCTGAGTTGCACTAGGAAAAGCATGACTGGCAGTTCAAGGGTGATCTTTCCTCTCTATTCAGCACTGGTGAGATGCATGGGGACTGCAATGTCCAGATCTGGGCTCTGCAGTACCAGAGACACATGGACATACTGGAACAGGTTCATGAGGGAGCCACAAAGACTGTACAGGGATTGGAGCATCTCTCTTACGAGGAGAAACTGAGAGAGCTGGGATTGTGTATCCTAAAGCAAGAAAGGCTCAGGGAAATCTCATTAATCTACATAAATACCTGAAGGCAATGAATAAGGAAGATGAAGCCAAACCCTTCCCAACAGTGCCCAGTGACAGGACAAGAGGAAATGGGGACAAACGGAAATACAGGAAATTCCATTCAAACATAAGTTAAAAAAATATTTTGCTTTACTACAAGTGTCGTAAGACACTGGCACAGGCTCCACAGACAGGTAGCAGAGTCTCCATCCTCGGAGATACCCAAACCCAAGGGGATGCAGTTCTGAGAAATTTGCTGTAGCTGATGCTGCTTTGAGCAGAAAGTGTTGGGCTAGACGGTCTCCAGAGCTGCCTTCCAATGAGCTGTTCTGTGAACCTGTGACCCTTGTGATTATTTTGTCTAATCTCTTGCACTGCACAGGCCACAGAATTTCATTCATGGCTTCCTCCCACACACAAGTCAGAAACTCTAACTGAATAAAACATAACTTTTAGACAGGTGCCTGGACTGGGGTGTTGGATTTCAACTGACAGTAAATGCACTGTACCCTTGGTGAAGTTATCTCTCCAGTAATTTCCTTTGCTATTAAGAAACCATCCTTCCCCTTATCTAATCATTGTCTTCCACCATTAATAAATAACAGTTGATAACTGAAAATTTCCATGAACCAAACGAAGCTCTCACTTTTGCTCCTGCAAAAATACTGCATTCACTGAGTTCAAACCAGATACAGCTGACTTAAACTTTCCAGTCACTTCTTAAGGGACATATAACCAACAATTGGGGCCAGTTTGCTCTTTTAGCCTGGGGCAGGTTAAGAAGGGGACAACAAGACTGCCAGACATGAAAGCCTGAAGAGAGAAGTGGATCAACTGAGTAAGGAGGTACTATTTTTAAGGTGCTTTTCAAAGTAAAATTATCCTCTCACTAATAACATGGCTACCCAGAGGCTGGCAAAGGTTGCCTGTTTGAGGTACACCCCAATGGTGACTGGCTGGAACCTTTCCCTCCCCATTTTCCCTGAAACCCCTTCCTCCCTCTCCTCTAATGCCACAGAATCTTTCTCCAACTCAGCTATTGCAGACATAGAGCCTCTTGCAGAGAGTGAAATACTAGCTAGACCCTGTGCTCTGATGATACACTTAAAGATTAGAAAATAACTGTACAGATTGTGTAATTCACAAGCCATTTTACCTGCCTTGAGAGCTTTATATAATTTCCCACTCATCAGAAAAGATGCTCTGCTATTTGGAAGTATGATGTTTCAACAGATTTTTGCAACACAAAGCTACACCCTGATCCACTGTTGAAATTATTAAAATAGCAACTCATATTTTTGCTTTTAATAGTGCACTTTAAAACCAAGACTTCATATTTCTAGCACTCTGCCATCCTGGTTTGGCTGATCTCTAATCGCTACCACAATACTAATTTTAACTAACCATCATAATTTTTCTTTAAACAAGCCCATGCTAACCAAAGCGGTGAGGGAATGAAGTACATAATTTCTTTTGTAGCCCAATACCTCCACCTTATGGTCACATCATGTATAAGTGGAAAGCTTTTCAGTATTCGTTTTACCATGACTTTTAATGGAGGCTTCTGTTTAGGAGGTAAACCACAATTTAGTATTTTATCTTAAACAGATGGGATGTTTGTTTCAAAACTTCCAGGATTTTGAACAAGATGCTACTGCTGAATCCTTTCTCTGAGGGAAGGAGCAGTATAATTTGCCGGTGACTGACACAATCCCAGCCTATGCCCTTCAACACCAGTGCTGCACCTCATAAGAAGCCAGAAGCTATACAGACAATACCTATTCTTCTATGCACGAGCAAACCACCGATTTTCATCACTGTGCATTTTTCTTACAGAATTCCTAAGGGGAAACTAAGCCATTCAATATCAACAGTCTATTTTCATCAGTGCTTGGAATCAAGGTCATAGGGTACCAGGTAAAGTGAGAAACAGATACATTGCTGAACTCTATACAGTGAAGAGTCTGTGTGCTTTACAGCTGCCCCAGCTTGGCTGCTCATGGTCTACTCAACCTAGAAGACCCAACCGAGCAGACAACAGTGGAGACCTGGAGGCAACGAGTTTGGCAGGAAACAGTTGCTGGTAGAGAGATGTGATAGACAACAGCAGTGACTGCTGTCTCAGAAACGTGCTCCAGATGGTGATACGGGACACTGTGGCTCACTGAGAGCAACTTTGTTTGGATGGGGCTAGAATATCAACTCCTGCCTCCACTGAAAAAAAGGGTACGAATATGCTGAGGCCTTGAGATCGGTTGGGGGGTAGTGAAAGCAGACTAATGCATGAGCCAGGCTGTGTCCTGGGACATAGGCACTGCACAGCAAACATATGTCTATTAATGATACAATTGACAGTACACCTTTTCTGTCACATAATATCCCTGTTCTAGCACTGCATGGCAACACCATTTGATTTCTCACAGAGGAGGGAAAAAAACCCCACCGTGATATTGACTGTAGCTAGCCTCAAAACATCAACTGTTTTATTTACCTATCTATGCCAGTCTTGGCACAAAGCAGGCGAGAGAATGTGTGAGTAAATTATTCTTTCAGGAGTGTCAAAGGAAACCAATTCCTGTCTCAAAGTCTTCCTCTGATCAGTGAACCAGGCAACTTACCACTGGGAGGAAAGCTAAAGTATTAGTTACAAGGGTGTGTAGTGACAAGACAAGGGGTAATGGTTTTAAACTAGAGCAGTGTAGATTTAGACTAGATATCAGGAAGAAATTCTTTGCTATGTGGTTGGTGAAACACTGGCCCAGGTTGCCCAGAGAGGTGGTGGAGGCCCCATCGCTGAAGGCATCCAAGGTCAGGCTTGATGGGGCTCTGAGCACCCTGATGTGGTTCAGGATGTCCCTGCTCATTGCAGAGGGGTGGGACTAGATGACCTCTAAAGGTCCCTTCCAGCCCAACACATTCTATGATTCTATGACTCTGTGATTCTCTTTTTCTGAGGTACATGCTTTGAACCAAGACACTAAACACCTTTCTTCAACTGCATCAGTAAAAATAAGTAGCTGAACTTCCTAACAGTTGGTGATGATCGTCACCTCCTTCCCAAATTAAAGCAGATTTTATTAATTCACTGTCCAGAAGTCTCATCTGGATTTCACAACACAGAGTCCTGCTTTCTACCTGCGAGATCTGGGAATATTTTGCAGAGTTTGTAAGTGATGGGTAATACAGACATACTGCACTGCAAGACAAAGACCAGGAGAGTGAGTTCTAAGCTTGCAGCAGGATAAGGCCTGCATTTAACCACTGCACTTTTCCTCCTGAGCCCAGGAAAGCTGTTCATAGCATTTCTGATCTGAATCGAAGGGCCGTTAAGTAAAGGTTTCTTCCAGCTTCTTGGGGGTTGTTATTCTTGATCTGATTTTAGCATCCCCCTAAAAGTGCTCATGAGTGCTGCCTTCACAACTTAAAGGAGATTAAGAATGCTGCTTCCCAGACTAGAAAAATATCACTGTGGAAACAACAGAACTGCGGAACTAGATAGGTCCTTTCACAGCTCATCAACAGGTAAATTTGCAGACTTCGAGTCTTTAATATGGTTTGCATGTCTGTTCACACTGTCAGAATGATACTGTCATGGCTAACATATCCTCCACAGTAAAAATGGGTGTGTGATCAACTATTTATCCATAGGATATGTCAATAAAGTTATCTCAGGAACCACAGAAAAAGATATTTTCAGACAGAATAAACATCCCTGCACCTGCTCCAACATCAGTGGCTGCAGGATTCTGACAGATGCTGCTTTGCTCAGAAGAGTCAAAATGTGTTTGAGTGCTGCTTGTGATTTCAAAGACCTTTGACCTCACATAACATTGAACTTCCTGGGTGTTTCACTGATGATACTGAACTTTATCTTGCAATGATAAAACCAATAAATTATCAATACAGAAGAGGTCCATTTTAAAGTAGGTGTGTGAGGAGATTCCAAGCACTCACAAACTCTTGCTGTTACAGAGAAGATACAACTTCTGTTCTACTGAATAAATAAGGGATCTAGGGAATGTGCAGCAGAATCATTAATACAACTTTCTTACTTCCACAGTAAAATATATTCATGGAAAGAGATTAAAAGTGTTCCTTCAGTTGACAGCACATTTTAAAGAATAGCATATGTGCATCATGCTAAAAGAAAATGTGAAGGAGGCAAAACACCACTAAATCTAAGGAGTGTGCTCACGTTCAAGGAGCAATCTGTATGATACCCAGGAGCAAGCATTGCTTTAACAACTGCTGAAGCAGCATTTACACAAAAGCCTTTCCCCAGGGAAAGGCAATGTCACCAGGTAACTCTGAAGGTCAAGGGCCATGGCCACACACTGAATCACCAGGGGCATGTGAGTCGAGTGTTCACAGGTTTCTCAGCACCTTTGTTTACAATGATGAGGGTCAAAGGGGACTTGGCTTCCAAAGGGAGTTTTTTCTGAGCACCGTTATGTATCTGGGGCTGAACCTGCTCAGCTTTTCACATGGCAATTGCTTCCAAAGTCTCAGAATTGCTCTAGTGCTGCGGCAGAGGGGACCCACTAGTCGCTCCGAGCATCGCTGAGGTGTGTCCCGGCGAAGAAACTGGGCTGCCTGTGCAGTCTCAGTTCTTGCATAAGCCACAGGTCCCTGGGTCCAGCAAGGAGCTGCCTTTCTGAAGGGGCCTTGGGAGCAGCAGGAAGAAAACCTTGAAGAACTGGGATCCATAAACCATTGTCTTACCTTTGCCCGTAGCAGGAAAATGGGCCATTTTTTCCTGCAACTCTTGCATGTCCCCTTGGCTGAGTCCATCAGTGGTGAGCTGTCAGCAAGGCATAGGCTCTTCTTTTTGCTCCCACTGTCTCCGTCCCCACGTTCACTTTCCTGAGGGTGACTCAGGCTTGAATGCGGGAGAGTGTGCAAAAAGACACAGTGCTTGACATTGGGAGACTTTCAGCAAGCAAGAAGTAAAGAAAAACAAATAGCTCAGGCGGTATACAAAGGATTTTTCAGGAATATAGTTAAATGTAGGTTGTGAGGTTCCTTAATGGGAACTAAACCAATTGGCATTCCATTTCCACGCACCTCGTGTGTGTTTTGCATTAAGCATTAATCATGATCCTTGAATATTTAGGCACAAAGAATTCATGTGTTTTCTGACACATGTGTTGATGTTGGATTTATAGTTAAGATATTCTAAAGATTAAGTGCTCCCCTTAGTGTCAGCAATTTAGAAGGCACAGAGCTATTTCCTCTTGTCTAAATATGTGATGATGCAACAGCCAAAATAAATACCCACAAACACAGTCAGGCTGAAGTGCTCCTAATATGAATGAGATACAGCTCTAACGTAAGTAAAATACTGCTTATAAGGGTTTGGCTGGATTAGAGAAAAGAAAAAAAATGGAAAAGTAGTTCCAACATACACTTATAATCCATTGCATAGAAAAAGGGATAATTGCAATTTCATTTGAGGAATTTTGCAAAGAGATGTCTTTAAATTAGGATTCTTAAATGTAAGCAACAATTACACTCATAAAAACAAAGTAATTCGAAAAAGCATTATTACTACTGAGTTATTAGAGCTAATCATACAAAGCAGTGAAACTTTGCCTGCTGCCCTTAGCGTAACACAATGCTAAGCAAAAATCAGAAGTCACACCTTAGTCCATAGACTGACTCCCAGCTTGGACCGTTTGGGGCTTCTTTCACATGAGGTTTAAAGGGCGTGAATACTTCTCACTGCAGAGGTCCTGTGCCGGGCAGATTTAAACTTTTCTGCCACGGAGTGTGACTGGAATGCCTGGAAGAGAAGAAGGCACACAGGATGGGGAGAGATGATGGCATCTGGGGCAATGGTACATGTGGTGCAAATCCTCAGTGACCCAGCCACAGCCACTCTTCCCTGTGCAAGCCTGGGAAATTAGGATAGTGCAGAAGCCATCAAGATATTTTTCATCCCTTGCTTCTCAATGCCTCAATGTCTACAGCACAGGTGAAAATCAGCACCACAGAGCTTGGTATTGCAGCAAAAGGGGTAACAGTGGCTATACCAAGCATGAGAGAAGTGGTTGTACTGGTTTCGTACTGGCTTCATGCCATCAAATAAGGTAGAATTGCTCCTCGCCAGCCCCAAAGAACAACTTTCAAATGGTTGCATTTTATAGAATAGGTGGGCTTTCAAGAAGTGATTGCGAGAAGGAAATGGAGGGCACTGACACACATTAATCAGAAGGCAGCATGGAAAGGGGCCCTGAGGCAGGAGTGGGGAAAGCAGACAAAAGGAACAGTCACAGCAGATCACCAAGGGCAGGAAAGAACGAAGCAGAAACAAAAGCACTATTTCAGGTAAGGTATGAAATGCGAAGGGCTTAAGGAGTTCAAACACCTCTGGAAGGTAAAGAAGAGATGAAGACAGCGCAGAGACTCAGAGACAGGGGATGAATGGTACGAGGTGTTGAGTGTGCTGGAGGGATTTGGAACAGACTGGGGGACTGGCAGCAAAATGGGCTGAGCCCAGAGACTGGGATGTGATAACTGGAGCAAGCAATGACCAGAGAAAGGCTTCAGATATTGGCAAAGAGGACAGTAGAAGACTATTCTTGTTGAAGTACTAGCAAGGGAAAGCAAACACAATTTATAGCAGCCCAGGAGGAAGTGAAAAGAGAAACTTCTCATTGAATAATGTCACTTAGCAATTTAGAAACGTTTCTACTCCCTTTAAACGGAAGGAAACATAAGAAAGCAGAGATAAAAAGAGGTACAAGGAAATAATTCAAGATTAGAAGAACTCAGATCAAGTACAGAAAGGGGCTAAGGGAAGAAAAGACACACATATACATGGAAAAAGACTCAGAAAAGAAAAAACTTTATGAATGCCAGGAATGCAGTTACTGGAGAAGGCTTATGGGACATGTAAGATTCTTACCTCTTCTCTGCCACTAGATGCAGCCCATGCTCTTAGCTGCGTGGGTATGGGGTGATTGAATGGCTGCACACACACGTACATCCCCTTCCCATTCCTGTTTCTATATGAGGTGGCTGCACCCAGCTCCACTTAGGAGCTGAGCTGTGGCAGAGGCTGTGTCCTCTAAATGCCCACCAAGGTTACCCAAGCATGCTGCACTAGAGAAACAAGCAAATAAACAAGCCAAAACGAACTACAAAAAGAGCAGATCAAAATCGATTCAAACGTAGCAACTCAGTTGGCTGGAGCCTCCAGGCCAGGTGTTCAGCTCGTATGAGTTGGTGTTTCTCCACAGAGATTGCTGGAGATGCTTTGACTGACAGCACTGCTGAGGAGCTGCCCCTATGTTCTCATCACTCGCAGGAAAGGGCACATGTATTTCTTATCTGCGAACAGACTCTGAGATCAGATCCTCACTGAGAAGCAAACAGAGTGTTGTATTAACAAAAGAAATGTCCCATTTATTGTCTTATTAACTTTTTAAAATAACTACTGGACGGAAGACTCTTCAAATCCTACTGTATCTCCCTCCATCCCCACTTTGCATTTTCCCTCCCAGCCAGGGATGAGGTCTCAACATTCACAGTGCCTCTTTTTTAATTTTCTGTGCTCTGATTTCAAGCATATGTTTTTAGAAGTAATCTTTTCACTATACTCCTATAGGCAGGTTTAATGGCCTGCTTACATTTTTATTTAGAATTTTTGTCTACCTTAAATGAGCAAGACAAATAACTCTGCTGTAAAATGGCTTTATTTTTAGAGTGGCTGTTTCTCACTTTATATCAGTGGAAATGCAGATGTGCTCTTTCTTTGGGAGTTTGAAACTAAATAGCTGATGCACATCTGTTTAAATTTAATATGAACCTGTAGGTTCCAAATGGGAAGTAAAATGGAAAGAAATAAACATTTTTGTGTGCTTTTAAATCAAGCAGAATAGCAAAATTCTTTTCCATTTCTTATTCCTTTATGTAACCATTAAATCCCTCAGACTTTCACTAAAGTCTTTCTGAAATCAGTTACTTTCATTTTAGTATTTCAGCTCCTTTTATCTTTCTGTCTTGTTCCTTAGAGCTTTGATATGCTATATATTCTTCTCCCAGTGTGTATCATATTAAGCGCCCAGTCCAATCAACACCTGTGAAATGTAATCTCTCCTCCACCTCCACCAAAAAAAAAGAAAGAAAAGAAAAAGTTTTGAATTTAAAGAGTCAGAATCCAGCCTAGTAAACAGCAAAGCTCATTCTCCAAACTGGTGACTTAGAAACAGCCCAACCACATTACAGCTAGTTTCTGCAGCCCCAGCTGTGACAGGGAACAGTGGGAAGACAAGTCACCCTGTCAAGCCCTTCCAAAAGCTACCTGTGTGACCAGAAGCAGCACAGCTGTGGATGCAGGCTCCAGGGAGCCCCGGGAAAATGGGAGGGAGAGGTGCATAGGTGAATCCTGAATTTCCATCCATCGCCAGGTCTGCTGAGAAAAGACCAGGCGCGAAGGAAGGTATTTGCTTCCCTTGGAGTAGCGTTGGGTCAAAAGTCTAGCTGCTGTGTCTACAGCAGATGTTTTCCTCTGCTTCTTCTCCCTCACTAAGTCAGGATAAGTGAGTGACCTGAAATGGGATTAGGAACACTAATCAGCAACTAAAAGCATCCCTTGATTCAGAGGTTGGCTTAGAGGCCGAAGCAACCTCAATTTTTCTCCTAGAACAGCACCTTCCAGATGAGTTTCAGAGGTGCTGGTTTTCCAGGTTGAGGCTGTTCAGCTTGGTATGGATAAAAACAACCAAGTCTCAGACAGCCTAAATATCCTTCTGAAGAAATGAACACCCTACAGAGACAGTCTGAACAAAGCTTTCATGGTCCCTTTCTAACAAAACCAGCCTCTGACTCAGTTTTTGGCAGGAGAGGGAGAAAGGAGGGATCCTTCTGAGACATGCTCAGTGGGAGGGCTTCGGTGAGGGAACATCAGAAGGACCCACCAGATGAACACTCGGACTACATCTAAAGCTTTCTCACATTTCTTTTCCTTCCTCCCCACCCTCCTTCCCCCTGCTTCCACACACTCAATTTACCTCTTCCCTACTCATCTACAAAGTGCCTGTTCAAAGCGCCGGGGCCAGGGATGGATGCCCACACGTGCACGTGGGACGCATAGGCTGACACTCTGCACGTGCTGGCTGCTGCAGGAAATCTCCTCTGAGCCTGTGGTTTGGTGGGGAAGTCTTTGTCCTCCAGCCCAGGTCTATGATGTCTGTTAAAGGCAACCTTTGGAGCAGGCTCATCCAAGTCCTCTACAGCCAAACCTTTTCCAAAGCCTGTTCAGGCACAACCTGGGTGGAACAGGACCCTGCATAAATATGCTCCTGCCAACAGGGAAGACATGACACAGGCAAGACACGGAGTGTGCTGCTCCTACAGACCTCCTGATGCCACCCTTTTAATATAGTGAAGGTGATGGAGGGGAAGGAAAAAGGAGGAGTAGAAGAAAGGCTCTGTACAGCTTGCAGTGGGATTTGGAGCTGATTTAGTGAGGAAAATTATTCATGGCTCTTAAATTGCTATGGTTTCCTCTTTGACTGACTGTTGGTATTACTCTAAGCTTTCAAAGGAACAGATATAATTACAATAAGCATTCAACAGTGAGTATTTCTCGTTCTTTTCCATGTAATTTACCTCATTAACCTTTATTCTTTCTCAAATCAAATAATGATTTGACTCTTCCTCATATTGAGGGCATTAGTTGGGTAACAGGCCAAAAAGCACCAGTTTGCCGTTTTAAGCAGATCTATTTTCTTCAAGCCTTGGCAAGAAAAAAGCTCCTGCTTTAAAAGACAGCAAAGTGTCCTGTCTTGTCTTGTTATTCCATTGGGAACAAATTATTCTTTTATGTATGCTTTGATGTTGAAATAAAAGGGCTTTTAAATACTATTTCACTGTACTGGTTATAAAAATGTTGTAATTTCCTTGCTATTCGTCTTATTGGAAGTAAGTCAGCGACAAAAGCACAATTATCATATACACAGAAACTTCCTAAATAACCCTTTTATCCACAGTGCTCTGTTTTATTGAAGGACTCCAAAGCTATTGTCTGTGAATGAAACTCCATCGTTATTGTCTACATGTTGCTATTCTCACTCCAAGTGGTACACATGTTACCCTGGTCACTATGCGATAAATCACATCCTCACTCAGGCCAGGATTTAACGGGAGAGGCTCAATGTGCTGGGAAGAGTGTGTTTCCAGCCATATGTTGCACAAGTGGCTGTACAAGGCTTCTGCATTGGGTCTTGTCAACACCAATAGTCTTAAATAACATTTTGATTCAGAGCTACTAATGTCCTTTTTGTGACTCCAGTGGCAGTTATGCAGCAGGGGTCAGTGGATACACATGCAAGCATTTACAAGTTTTGCATTAAATCCCACCTGGATGAAATCTGCATACAGCATAAATTCAGCCCACCGTGTATGGTCACGAATGCAGTTCATGCCAAGAAAAACTGCAGCCTATTAAGAACACCTTTTATGCAAAATTAAAAGCACCGAGTCTTACGATTCACTTGCATGCATATAACTGCATTGATTCCAGCAAAACTGCTCCCCACTTAGTCCAGCAGAAGCAAGAGAAAGATCAAGGCCTTTGCTTTTAACCTTCATCATAGAGTTTTGCAGAGATGTGTTCAGACCTGACTTTAAAAAAATCCTGAGCAACAGAAAGCGTGTTTCTCAATTACCTCAATGACACCATTCCCAGAACGTGTTAGCATTTCCACTGCCCAAAGCCAGCATGCCAGCCCCCTGAGACATAAAGTGCGTGACATGATACAAAGAAAGGCAATCAGACTGCTAATTCTTAAATAGATCCTAATGAAAGGCAGCAAAAAGTCAGTGTCAGGAAGAACAATAGGTACCAAAGGAAGAGGAAGATACACCTTCTTTTAACTTTTGGTCACAAACACAAAGAGCAGCTCTGCTATAGTTTCTTCTGCTGCTTTTCCCAGCAAATGGTTTAACTCCTCAAATGTTCAGTAAACACCACGGTATGTTTATACTCTTGACAGTACAAGTCACTAAATGTTGGACAAGATGCATGGTGAAATCTCTTACTAATTATGGTTAAGAGCGTGTATTGATCACAGGCACAAAACAGTCATTGAAAAACTATGAGTACCTTAAAATATGGAAACAAGACTATGCATGCTGCTGCGGACCAAACCGTGAGACATTCAAACAATTCTTTTGCTTTGTTTTATGGTTAAGCTTGTTTCAGAATCATCTTGGAATTAACTGAAAGAATCAATCAAGGTTATCTCACGTTCAGCCGCACAGAAAGGCCAGAAAGATATGGCTGTAAGAATCCGTGGGGGAGTACTAGAGGAAGCAGCATAACAGATTAGAAATATCTCTGAACGCTTTGCTTTGTTTTACTCTTGGAAATCACACCCTGAAAAGAAAACCTATAGGCAATTATGTAGTACAGGCTATGTGTGGGTGTCCAGAAACACAGTTATCAGCTAGAGTTTTACTCTAATCTGCATTTGTGATCAATAGACAGAAGATCAGTGTATCACGGAGGAAAGATATTTTATTCTTGGCTTTTGAAATACTTCTGGATAAAAGACCAAATAATAAAAGCTTAGCTGTATAAAAAGTAACTTTGTATTTTACAGGTCTTTAAAAAACACTTCATAATGTTTAACTAGTAACCTAAGCCCAGTTTGGCTATTTTGAGTATAAGACAGAAAATCTTTCCACAGCCAATTCTAAACACAAGAATCTGAAATACAAAAGAACTCCAACCAATTTTAAATTGAGCACAATGCTGCATTGTCAGGCATTCGATTTAATAGGTGACTTTAATATTCTCTATCACAGTACCTACATGTCTCTTGGCTTCCTGAGAGGTTGGGCTGCATCTGAGGCATGCAGAGACTTCCAGGTTTGTGGTGGAAAAGAAAAAATTCTATATTTCTAGATTTTCACTGAACAATACTGCCTCTTCTAGCTCATGCAATTCTCTCCCTTGGGAGGGATTTTCAAATCTGAGAGCAGAAACAATTTGCCTGGTCTTTGGATCTTGGATTGATTTTGCCTCAGCCTTGCCCTCTGCTTTCCTCATTTCCCACCTACAAAGGAGAGCACCATATTCTTACAGGCAGCTACCTTCATACCACTCAAAAGGTACAAATTTGTACTTGGCAATGCGTCTACCAAGTTGCAGTATGGGACAGAGCTGGGAGAGTTTTCTCCACTATGGTCCATTCTTTTTGCTGATTTTTATCTCAGGTGACTGACTCTTTTATATATCATAAATGCCTCAGGTCAATCTTATACATAACGTTAATACGGAAACAAACGTTCACTTGGAGTGCTTGAGGTATTTTCTGACACTTCTACAGGCACTGCTAACTTCTTCCAGAACTTATACAGGCTTCCAGGTTGGGAACAGCAGGATGAGATCCGCAGGTGGCATGAACTGATGTCGCTTCCAGTGAAGTGAGGATCAGGCCCGGGAAAGCAGTGCATTTCCTCTGGAAAGCCCCCCACCTCTGTCGCTATAAATACACCAGGCTTCTGTGCTTTGTTTTGAGCCCAGTTTCCTAAGGAAACAAGGTCTATGCAGTCACGCTGTGCCTGTCTGTCTGCTTCTGTTCCCCACTCCTAATTCTCATTAGTCGCCTTGACCAGATTTGGCAGTGAGGGGCATGGTCTCCAGTACATTAAGCTTTTCCTTTTTTTTTTTTTTGCACTTTGGTGACCAAGAGGAGCAAAGCATTTGTTGTTCTTTATGTTTCCCCTAAGAAAAAAGCTTTATCATAGGCTTTTTCCATCTGAGACAGAGAAACCAGAGGGGAAGAGATGTTGTGAGACAGGTTAGCAGGAAAGCAGGTTGTGTTAGTTCCTCTGCTCTGGGAACAACTTGTTTAGTTTAATCTCTGCAGGAAGTATCCAGCGTGACAGATACCACGCAGGCAGTGCCTCATAATGCCTTTTTTGAGGCTGGACATTTCAGTTTTCAAAAGTTACAGATCTTTTTAGAGATCCGAGAGGTTACTGTGTTGGTCTTTGAAGGCTGAAGAAATTCTGATGCTTCTCTGTCAGCTGTCTTCCTACGTTCATGACGTCTTTATCTTCTTGGGGCACAAAGACTTGTGGGTGCACTGAGGGAGCTCCCTTTCCCAGGTTCCCACCTGCCAGCACAAACCAGGCTCAACTCCCACAGCCTCACCGATCTTGCAGTCACTTGCACTTCTGCAGATTCAGTGAATGGCAGGAGTCCAGCCATGGTAGTGATTTCTGTTCACCTGCTCAAGTGCAATCAGCACAAATTAGAGGAAAATCAAACCTTAAGGATCCAATAAGAGAGCGTTTTATAGCCACTCTGCATAGCAGTGAAAAATGCACATAACACGAGGCAGAAAGTCTACTCTCCAGAGAGTCTTATTTGTGTTACAACCCTCTATTAATCATAGCAGTAGTATTCTCCTGTGATATATATGCATAAAATCATCACTTTTTTTTTTTGGCACAATGATACTGCTTTATCTACTGCCTCTGCAGCTATATATAACAAGCACAAAAACTGTGATTAAAGAATGAAACATACATTTACAAGAAAAAAAACCCACACTAATTCAGATTTACAGTAGAGGCTCCATACAGAGCTAATTTCCTCTTCCTTATTTAACAAACATATCACGTAGACATATCTATCTTAAGGAAGACATGATTATTCATTGCAAAAACAACAGCTATTTTTATGTAAAGCAGAAACTAATGAAGGAAGAAAATGTATTGAGAGATCTTTGGCTCCACATTTTTGGATTCTGAGCATGGTGTTCATATGGCAGCTGCTTTGCTGGATACTGCCTCACTGATGGCTTGTGGCATTGATTTATTGACATGCCCGAACTAGAAATTAAGGCAGCCTCAAGGGAGGATATCAACTGACCTGTAAATTGGAACATGTGTTTTGGGTTTTTTTGTTGTGCCTTTTTTTTTTTTTAACAAGATTTCTGCCACTGACTTCAACATTTTCCATTTAGCACAAAAATTCTTCCACATCTTAGGTGTATTCAGACCATAACAATAAATTAGGACAACGGACTCATGCTGACTTCTGCCAGTAGCTCCTGTGGTTAACTTATTTTTTTTCCTATACAGCATTAGAAAGAAGAGCTACCCTTTTTTTTTTTCACCAACTTTTTCCAAAGTCAAGATTAATCTTAAGTAACGAACTATGAGGTCAGTGAATACTGAATTCTAGCCAGGGCATTAGTAAGTTGGTGAAAGAGCATTCTCACAAAGCTGTCTGCCACATCTGACAATGTTCAACAACAAAAGAGGCTCCCCAAAGTCCCTGTCTTGAATTACCCCTACACCAGATTTCTACCAGTCAGTCAAATTTTATCTGAGTCATTTACACGCCCACTCTGACAGGAGCGTGGGAGCAGTGAACAAAGGGCAGGCATCCACCGGGAGCCCAGCCAGAGCAAAGACGGACAGGCCATGCTGGGCCCAGATGATTAGATACTACGTTTTCGTAACCAGTTTGTGAGGCAAGGATGCTCCCTGTCTCTACGTTGGCAGAGTTCCTCCCACGATGGAGCCTGATACTGCAGGGGAAGAAAACGATGATGATAGTTCTGTCATCTGGGCTACTTATGAAGCATCTGTTAGCCATTTCTGAGGCAGAAACGGTGCTTCTGGAGTAGCAGAAACCCTAAGCTAGGAGAAAGGCCAGGAGGATCATTTTGAGCGGATGTCAGCATCTGGCTGCCCAAAATCCAGCCACCTTTCAGCCAAGACCCACGGGAGGGAGCACGGGCAGCATGTGTCACCATTCCTGATGCCAGCGCTGGCTGGCAGGCCCTCTACAGCTCCCTGCCAGGCTCTATATCACCTCCTCCATGACCAGACATGAGCGATGGTGGCTACGCCATGATTGCCAATGGGCTGCCCTTGCACCAGAGGAACTATCACACCCGTCCCTGTGCCCCAGCTTTTGGCTTGCATGGGGTGCTGGCAGCTCATTATCAATGTGGTGACTGGCATGAGGTGCCTGGGATGTAGCTGAGGAGGACACACATTTGGTGGCAAAACACAGTGTTGTGGCAGTTGTGATGCCAGGAAAGCGGTTCGCAGTACCTGCCCTCCAATTTTTATTCTTGTCATCTGACCTCTTCAGATGGGTAATTTCGCATGCATTCATACTCACCTTTTAGTTTCATTTTTCCTTTCTAATGGAAAGGCTAGCCAAATCCTAACAACTATTTTTTCCTTACAATTTTTTTACTAAACCATTTGCACACACTGCTACACTTCTTGACTACTCTCAATTACCTTAATTTGATTTTCAACCTCTTTAACGCACAACTGTATTAGCAAATGTTATTTTACAGAAAGGTCAAGTTGCAGGGTGAGTTTACCATTTGAGTGCTGGTAGACGTGCTACTTGTTCCTCATTCCTCCCCAGTCCTTCAAGACCTGAAGGAGAGTGACACCCTTTTGAGATCCACCATCCCCTTTGCACCAGTTGCAGTGCAACACAGGGGGAACAGGAATGGTTTCAAGCAATGACTTTGACATGTTGTGCAGTCTAGCTCCATCGTAAATACCTCACTTCAATTCCCACTGTAGATTTACTGTGTATATGTAACAAAGAAATGTCAATAGGTTTCAGACAATGTGCAAAACCACATTCTGTGAATTAGAGTTTCTTTTTTTCCCTTTGTTTTGACGGATGTCTACAGCTGTACCCATACCCAGTATTTTTTACTTCCACTGGTGTGTATTGTTCTGAAAAGCAACTATTTGAACAAGCACTGGAAACTAAACCTTTACTCAGTAAGCTCTGGATGAGTTTACACTGAAACTAAAGTGAAGGGAAGATAATGACCTTGATCTCTCTTCTCAGCCACCAAGACCAAAAGGCAGAGGAAATCCATGACCTGTCCCTAGATCTCCACCTCCAACATCACACAGAAGAAAACAATTGCCTTCCTTGGAGACCTCACAAAGAATAAAGTTCTAACTAAATAAAATTCTCATGCCAGCAACTCTGGGGATTATTCTGTTGTTATTCTTACAGTAAAATCTCCATTGACTCCAAAGGATGTTCATGTGAAAGAAAAAGGGTCTGGAAAAGAAGCTGAGATGACAGCAGGATGCAATTCCTATGTCACTTCTGAAGATCCAGGGCCTGGTTGTTCGACTAGAGCTTTCTCCAGCTGGACAACACTAGGTTTTCCTCACTGTTTGCTTTTGATTTCCACAAGTGACTACAGCTGAGAGCTTACAAGGATGGACATGGCACAAATGCTGGTAACACAGCCCTCATGACTGAGTGGATGCAGGACATCAAAGTCTGAAGAAAAGCTTGTGGCGAGCATGGCATGTCAGCAGTTATTCAGTCATTATACATCATGAAAGCAAATAAAAAGTCAATTTCATAACAATTGACCTCATTACACATTTTTACTCAGATGATGGTTGTGATCAGGTAAAAGCCACAGCTATACATCTGACCTCTAAACACAGTGTTTCTAAATATCCAGAACAAGTATGGAAGCCTCTGGTTTCTAGTTCAAAAAACTGGTCGTCCCATCCGTTTGCAAAGACCTGTACCATCTCCAGCTCTGCCTCAAGCCAACCAGGTTTGCCAGCTCCAACCCAAGCTGCCCTCAGCTTGCACGGATATTGCCGGTCTCTCCTAAATGGCTCATGGAGGGATCCAGACTGACTCATGGGGAGACCATGAGGGAAGCAAATCTAACTTCCTTCTTATAGAAAACAGACTGCAGAGATTTATCATAAGCTAATATAAGAGAAAGTACTGGCATCACAGTGATGGCCACACTACTGAGGTGGAAGGCAAAAGGAGCTCAAGGGAGGTGAGAGGGGATGCTCTAATTAAAATACTCAGAATTTGTAGGTCAATAATAACGACATTTTACTAGTTTAGGGCATCAACAGGAGTTAAGAACAAGCTCTACCTATGATTTGCTAGGTAACCTCCAAATGTTTAACTTCTCAAACACTCAGGTTAGAAAAAAAGAAAGAATTAAGAGCAGTAGGAGAAACAATACATTAATGCTTGTAAATTTCCTTCAGATATTGCTTCTACAGTAAATTAAAACATAAATTTTAATGATCTCTTACTTATTGTGAGTTAGATAGATGGAAGCAAGGCCTCGGGGTAACCTTAAGGTCTTGATTTCATTGCATACTAACAATTTATTAATGTTCTTTCATTTTCATTTCCCAAATCTATTGTGATTAATCCTTAAACTTTTCTGAGTACACACAGTCTGTTATTCAGAGAAAAGTGTCCTCTCTCCAGCAGGCCCAGAAACGCTGGCCAGTGATTAGAGGGGTAGGTTTTTAACGATTTATAAAACATCTTTCTACAGTTTTAAAGAGATTTCTCAGGCACCTCTACTTCGAAATTCCTCCCCATTCCAGCAGCAGAACGTCCCTGGCCGTATCTCCTGGCACAAGCCCGGCAGGCGTGCGTTTACGTGCTCAGCCTTCGCCACCGAGCAGAGACTGCCAATTGTACTGCACTCTACTTCATTAAGTAGTAGTTTTTACGAGGTGGACTGCAGCACATGGGGGACGGGGGCGAGACCACCAGATTTATGGCATTTCAGTGTCGAGCTGACAGCGTGGCAGTATTCACACAACAAAAAACCTATTACAAGAATATTAACGTCGCAAGAGAGCCTCACCAAAAAAAAAAACCACCCCAAACACCAACCGAACAAGGTAGGAAATTCAGACTTAGGCACTAAAACTCCAGTATCCAACATGGCAACATTAAGGTGGTATGTGTCTCCCTTTGCCTGGGGTCTTTAATTCTCGGCTACAGGTTAAAAAGCCTGGTCTTTACAGTGCTGGAGGTGTTGGGCTCCACCACCCGTGAGCTGGAGACAGGAACCCATCCTGCTGGTACCAGCTCCTCTCCCTGACCTCTGGGCCAGCTGGACTGACTTCTTGGAGCAACAGCCCAGAGAAATTATAATGCATTTAGTAGCCAGATGGACGTCTATCATACAGGAAGGGAAAAATTGAATGTCTTTAAACCTGTTTTTAAAAATGCTTGTTTCTCTTGCCTGTATCTCCTGCCAATGGATGGGCTCTTTTGTCTCAGTGGGAACAACCATTTCAAAGGTATTTTCCAGAAAAAGCACAGAATATTAAGAAAAGTAGAAATGAGATAGGGAACAGATAACTGAGTTTTTGTGTAGAGCCACACTTTAAAAGGTCTGAATCACAGGGAAACTCAGATACCCTCCAGTAACTTTTCAGACTTGTTACAGGGACTGTTCTCTTACTTTGGCCCAACATGAGATTCAGAGAGCAGGTAGCTTTGCTTCAGCAGCCTGAGTTTGATTATCTCACCCAAGAACTGCATAAGGCTATTGTAATTTGACAAGGAAACGCTTTGCACTGATACTGTGACTTGATCTTTTTTGCTATAATCAGGCTTAATGTTGTTCCAGGGCAATCTGGAAAACTTCAGATTTATGCACCAGCACTTGCTTTCAGCAAACTAAATCCAGGACTCTGGCTGTAAGTATTTCCATTCTGGCACCTCCTGCTAGACAGAATTAGCCTCACTGTCAGTCTTTCAAGATATCGTCACTTCATACCTATTTCTTGGCTGTCCTCTCCTGACCTGGGAGCTCTACAAGGCATGGCACAGAGCTCAAGCTTGTTACAGATTTCTACAGCGTACCTGGATCTCTCACCAGACATGCACTCTCAGCCATACCCAACATTTCATCCCAGTGAAGTGCCACACGGAAAAGCTCACCCAGAGCACCTCAGAGGGCCAGTTATCTCCAGCAAAGCACAGTGCTAACAGGACTTGCCCTTCTGGCTCTTGAATTCCCGTGCACTTTGTGAACTCCAGCTCTTGAATCCCTCAGCTGTCTAAACTTACTCAAAGCCAACTCATGAATCTCCAAAAAGTTGCTCCATCCAGGTGCAGCTCCAAGGCTCACCCAAACAGGCAGCTGTTTCACGCTGAGAACATCAGGCTACCACGAGTGCCAGAAGAGCTCCATGGCAAGAAGCAGTGCTGGTGTTGCTGCCCACTGCGACCATGTCAAAATGCAGCACCTCTGGCAGGTGAAAGAAAGTCAAGGTGGTGCCGGAAAGTACTGTGAAGGAGCAAGGGCTGCTGGTGTGTGCTGGAGTCACTGTGAACGGTGTCCACACACACACCAAACAATCCTCGCTACTTCCAAGATTCATGCAAAGCAGAGCTTGAAGCTGTGCTCCAGCTCAAGAAAAGAACTGTTTAGTGAAAACTCACTACAATGATGATGACAGGAATGTTACAAACAAAAGTTTTGGGAAAAATCTGGCCAAAGAACAACCCAGGCAACTCAGGTTCTGTTAGACAATCTGAAAGAAAAGGACTTCAGTGAGCTTTACACCTGAAATCCACTGTTTGACCATTCAAAATACTTTTTCCCAAGTACTAAAAGTGAATTTGACCAAAAAAAGTTTACTTTCTGGAAAAAGAGGTCGGTAATTTGGCTTCCATCCATTAAAATATGGATGATAAAAGCTTTCTGAAAGAATTGGAAGGCAAATATCCTGCCTGCAATATGATATTTCATCATATATTTCAGAGCTGTGTAGATCCTGCATGTCTCAGCACATGGTCTTTTTATATTTGGGGTCTGAGCTAGTCCCATCTACATTGAAATGAAGTCTGCCTGCAAAGTCTGCATGCAGATCCATAGTCACAGGAAGATCACTCCAGATGTATTAGGAGCTTTTAAAGTTAGATTTTATTTTGGGCCACTCATTTTACATCACAGGACTGGGAAATTAGGTATCAAGCTGTTCCAAAGTGTTTCAGGTAAGCAACTGCTACCAGTGACTTTTTCCATACCTTTCTTTCATGAAAAAGAGGTAATTATATTCAGCCTGGAGAAGAGCAGGCTCAGGGAGAATCTCATAATTGAATATAAATACCTGATAAGACAGTGCAGAGAAGACGGACTCAGGCTTTTTTCAGTGGTGCCCAGTGACAGGAGCAGGGACAGTGAGCCCAAACTGACACACAGAATATTCCCTCTGAACAGCACAAAACATTTTCTTACTGTGGGGGTGAAGGAGCACCAGAACTGCAAGACTGTAGGCTCTCCATCCTTGGAGATATTAAAAAGCCATCTAGACACAGTCCTGGGCATCTAGCTCTAGGTGGTGCTGCTTGAGAAGGGGGACTGGACCAGATGACTGCCAGAGGTCCCTTCCAATCTCAACCACCCTGATTTCTGTGAAGAGTTATAGCCTGGAAAAGAAAGTCCACCTGAGGCATGGGGTAGAGTAAGATCAGCTAGTCATACAGTGCAAGCGCACAAAAGAAACCCAAAACTGCCAAATCACTGCATAGACATAAGCATGGGTGAAGTACACAGCTGCACACCTTCGGCTGCGAAACGACAGAGAGGAAAAACGGCAGCAGCAAGAATGTGAATGAAAACTGAGGATTATCGGTATTGAGCGATTTCTCCTTCCGTACCGTCCCAAAGCGTGCCGGTAACAGCTGAAAATCCAGTTTCTCCCTTACGAGCATCCCTCAGGCGAAGCCCCGCAGCACGGAGGCGGCGGCTGCAGGCGGGGAGCGGGGCACTAGAGGGCACCAGCAGGATACCGCCAGTCCCCTGCTGCCCGGGCTAGTGTGCCTAACCAGAGGTGAAACACTCCTCTCTTTTTTTCCCTAAAGTAAGAAAAATTTTAAAATAATAAAAAAAATTAACTCACTCCCAGAAAGCAATACGTGCCCCTGTCCTGCACAGTCACGAAGGTCCTTCTGTTAAAGAGAAAAGCCGGGTGCTAAACCCCTAACAGCGGTTTTGCAGCCCCTCGTTGCTCTGCAGAGCAGCGTGAGATATCCCAGGAATGGAGTGTAAGCAGGGCTTCAAATAGTCTGGGCAGTGTATCTTCCCTCCAAAGAAGAAAAACTGCTTATTTAGCAAAATTTGGGGTTTACAGTGTTCAGAACTTCATATCGGGAAAGGCAACCAAGGAAAGAAAGAAGACACAAGACAGGGCTCTCTTAGTCAATTCTCCCTGTTTTCCCCTCTCTGCTCCTGAAAGATGCTTCAGCATCCACAGCAAGTGCTCTTCTCACACCTTTGGGACCCAGGGTCATCCCTCTGCTTTGAGGCAGCAGCAGCACTGGACATCCCACCATACCCACAGGCAGGCAGCAGGACAGACCACCCCAAAAACTCCTGTGGTGAAACCCCTTGGCTCTCTGTAGTGACCTCCCGAGTTGCTGTCGCCTGCACAAGGTTGCTGCTCACCGCTCTGGGTTCACCCCAGGGGGTCACTCCAGCCACCCCACCCCAAACTCTATTTGTCATTGCCAGCTGGCATACATCCCCAGCCAAGCCACCTTCACCAGGCTGCTCCCGTCCCCTCAGCAGGCATCACCTGCACTGCCAGGTTTCCTCTTTCTTTCAATATTTGTGCTCCCAGGGTGGATCAGGACTCAGAACATCGAGCTCCCCCATCCTCAGAGGAAGGCAGGAGGGCTGTGCTGGCAGCCAGAGCCATCCCCCACCTCCCCATCACCTCCAGCCTGCACCTTCAGGGACCAGGAGCGGGTTTATATGTTCACTGCTAGGCCTGGGCTGAGCAGAGACTGCCAATTGTACTGCACTGTACTTAATTATGTAGTAGTTTTATGAGGTGGACTGCAGCACACAAGGGACCAACATGAGACCACCAGATTTATTGCACTTCAACTTTGAGCTGACAGTATAACAGGCTCTGAGAGGTAAGTACTCAGTGCTTTATTCGCTGATCTTTTGCCCTCTCCCTACATTTTTGTACAAGGCTTCAGAGCCTGTCTGGGACAGCAAATAAGATTATGAAAAGGAGAGAAAGGCAGGCAAACAGACAGAGAAAGAGACCAAAGAGTAGGAGAGGGGTAAGAAAGGAGAAGGAGAGGCAGCTTCTTGTACAAACCCACAACCAGGTGCTCCAGACCCCATGACCCTGTTTTTTCCCATCATTTTCTCGGTTACAAAACCACACACTGGAGCCTTGTCAGCAGAAGTAATTTCCCTGGAGATGCTAATGGCATCCCTGCAGGATCCCTAGCTCAGCACCCATTTCATAACAGCAACACTCATATTTTAACAAAGCAAGAGTAATATCTCAGGGGTTTTCACTTGGCAACAACTGGCTATCATCCTCAACCCGGTGAAAAGTGACTGGAGGAGTTACTTCAAGAGGAGGTCTTCACCCACACTCTTTGACAACACGGACTGGACTTAGCCACATGTGCTCAGGGTCTGGGAGAAAGAAATACTGCCTGGTTTTGGAACGTGGTTGGCTATATGCAGCAGGAGGATGGAAAAACCATCACATACTTTTTTTTTTTTTTTATCTGCACTTGTGCGGTATTTAAAATATTGCTTTGAATCTATACAGATTTTCAGTTATTGGACCTCTTGGATTTTTAAACCTCACTGACTCTCAGCCAGACTGCCTCCGTCTGCATTGAAAGGAGCCATTCTTCTTCTCTTTTTTTGTTTTTTTTTTCCTTCAGTGAAACTGGAGCCTTTCCCTTCCCGTAACTTTCAGCTGGCTGAGCCATTCCTAGATCTCTGCATTTTTCACTTTGCAGCCTGACCCCCAGGACTTTGGGAGACCTGTAAGAGAAGTTATGTGGCACATTGGCTGGGGTGAATAGGCTGTATAGATGAAGGGGAAATGCTACATATGTCAAAAGAGAATAAACTAGAAAAAACTAAACTAAGCTAAAATTTACATTCACAAGGAAAAAGTAGAGCGCTAATGTTCCATGAGGAATGGTATTAGCTACAAACTGGTGTAAAAGCACCAAAAACGTAGCAAGACTGTACAGTGTAAGAGAAAAAAAGTACATGTACCACTTTTCATTACACTTACTTTTTCCAGAAGATCACTAGGAAAAGTGTTTTAACTGTTTCAAACCTTCTTTCAAATGCAATTATCAAGACATAATCACATTATTAGAAAATCATCTAATTGAGGTAAATCCATAACTTTAAACTAGTTAAAATTTACAGATATAAATTGTTACAGATTCTTTATAGGCAGCAGCACATTCGGCTTGGAAAAAGTAAATATATAACACTATTGAAATGGGGTTAAAATTATTAGACTGCTGTAGAGGGCTTAAAAAAGTCCCAGGGCATGCTATCAAATACGAGCTCATGCAACCCATTAGGTTTTCCTGAGAAAGTTTAGTAAAAGCCCCAGGATGTCTTATGATTTTTAGTACTGATTCACTACAAAAATATTGCCAGGAAAGGAGGTCTTGGCTTATATGTCACCGTGCATAAAAGATGCACAAAATTAACTTCTCAGTCGAACACAGTGAACAAGTAGTCTTGACTCCTACACAGCCTGAATGTGAAAACTCATGTTTTTCTCTCTACTTTTCAAAGACCAAATGCTTTTAGACACTATTCTATCCAGAAGAAAGATAAATATCTCCATTGTACCTACTTGGTAAGGGATAAAAATACTGAGATGTTCTGTAACTCACAATTTTGAAACACTTCTTCAGTAAAATACCAGTACATGAATACCGTAATTTTACTTCTAGAGTTATCTGGGGAAGGACCACCACTGAACCCACCAGAAGAGCAAAAGATTAAATACTTTTAAGGTTACAGAGAACTGAAGTCCATTTAGTGCCAGGATATTTATACTACTGTAATGTGCTTGTGTTTGGCCCTGGAGCTGCCTCTTACTAAGTCTTTATGTTATTTATAGCACAAAAGAACCCTGATTTGTGTAGGGCACCTGGCTGGTATAGGAATATGAATGATGAACAATAAAAATAAACTAATTGCCTTGACAGGTAATTCTATTTCACTGCAGAGCTTTATGGAAAAGCTACAAATTTAACACTCTGCTGTCCCACCTGAAAGCATGTTTTTCCTTTTGTTTTCCCCACAGATCTGCTAATAATGATTTTTTTTTTTTAAAGGAAAAAATGAAAGAGCTAATTTACATTGGGTACATACGAAGTTGCAAACAAGATAATCTTCAGTCTTTACAGGAATCGTATTTTATACAACTTTGCACAGATCACAGTCACAGACATGGTTTTAAAAGGAAACAAAAATTTAAAATAAGGAAATAAGATGACGAAGACTGTAGCAATTGACCAGGGAAAAGGGCTTTAACTGAAGACCATTAGCGGGATCTTATTTAATTATCAGCAACTGAAATAAGGAAGTAAAAAAGGAAGAAGAGAAAAGAAGGAAAAGAGAAGGAAAATCTTCTAACTGGCAGTGAAAATAATCTTAAAACTTCCATTCAGCACCTTCACGTGTGAAAAAGGTTGCGCTGCACCTTGCTGCTAGACCCTTCTGTCATTAATGCACATTAGCATCGCCTGAGCACAGAGGGCTCGTGTTGTATCAGCTCTGCATACCAACCCACGTACGTAGATCTTCATACCATCACGACTGGAAGATTTTACCTATCCATCAATGGCTACGAAATGTAAGATAAGCGGACAAAGGAAAATGCCAAAGCACGATTAGGTAATCTCTTTTCCTTTACGAAATGGTTTCTTGTGCTGGGAAGATGAATGGGACTCCAAAAAACACGCGCCCTCTCCTGTCAGTAGCAAAACATTCTTTTTTTTTTCTTTTTTCTGAAAGTAGATGTCCCACCACTCTCAAATTCCTGGGCACAGAGGATGCTCTTCCCCTTGAAAGAATCACAGTAGGGCCATCCCCATCACGCCACAGCTATTTCATGCCCCTCCTATGTCTGTCTGCTACAGCAACGTGTTGTTTCTCATCTTCCACTTGTCCTGTTGCACTCGCTGGGGCATTTATGAGCTATTTGGATCTGCACCTCAGTGAGGTCTTTCAGCACCACCTGTAAAAATTAATTGGATGAATCATGCACACAAGCTCTACGTTTAAGGCATGGGCGTCTGTGTCTCCCTAGTCATTTTTCAACCCGTTTTCCAATTTCAACCAAGTTTGACAGAGGGACATATGCCTCTTGAGACACAAAGTTCCCACGAGCTCCATGAAAACAGACATCCAAACAAAGGGAATTGGCAACGCAACTGTAGGAAAGGTAGCAGGATTGGCTCCAATCTCACAGGACCAAAATACACCCTACAGACCCAAATCCAGAAGAAACACGTTTTCACTGGATCTGCAGCTCATGGAGATAGTTGATCTGTTGATCTGTTTGTGCGTGGGTGGTGGTAGATCTGCACCATGCTTTCCCTCCTGTGTGTGCATGAAGAGCAAGGCCAACCTCACGGTCTTCCCTTCCCAGAGGTATCCTCCACCATTCAGCACTGGAAAAAGTGGAAATACCAAATCCTGCAAAAGGGGAGTCAGCACATGCCTGATGGTGCGATCTGGAGAAGCCTCAAGGTGAAGCTAAATGTGCGCCCCTTTCTCCTCCTACACACGTGTACGTGCTACCTGCTCTGCTGCCCAACAGGACTAGAAGTTTAGGTTTCTTCTCCCCAAATCCTGCTCTCTGCACCATGACCATGCTCAAAGCTTCATCCTAACACAAAGAAAACTAGCCTAAATGGGTTTAGAAATGCATAATGTCCCTGTGGATATCTGTTAAATCCAGATCTGCCCTCAGGAATTCAGAAGTAAGAACAAAACAGAGCAACCAACCAACAAGACAAAGGTCTCCACAGGGAGGATGCACAGCTCTGCACAAGCATCACATGGACCACGGGATCACAGACAAGTCTCTCTGTGACATCCTGTAGTTCTGCATGCACACCGATACACCCAAGAGTACCCCACACTGGAAATTAAAAACAAGTACGGAGATCATCACTCATAAATTCAGGCCCATTTCAGGTCAGACTTTTGATCAGTGGCTGTTCCTCTCCGCTTTTTGCAGGACTATTTTAAACACTCCTCACTTTCTAGAACGTTGCTTCTTTTGCCTGTGCTCCTGAAGAGCTCTCTTCTGTTTCTCCACCAGAGAAATGCAAATCTTCGCAAAGCATCCACTAGTAAAACTCTTCCGCACACTGAAGCCAGCTCAGGCCTTTATTTTGGACCATATATATTTCTGGGAAGGGGGTGGCTATTATTTCAGCCAGCTCGTTTTGTGATGGAGTCTTAGCTCATTTGGGTTTTCCCTTTTTTAAAACAGCTGTGGAGAAGTGATCATACCTGAGCCACAAGACCACACTCTGTGTTCACCTTGCAAATACCCAGCTTCACAGCTGTCTAGCTCATTGTATGTGCAGACCAAGACATTTTTGTATACAGGCACAGTGAGAAAGAGCTAATCAGCGACACAATCATATACATGTTTATCTTCTCCAAAACTGCTCAGTTTTGCTACCTCCATGCCAACGAATATTTGATTGCACAGAAAGACAAGTACATGCAATAAAACAAAACTCACGCTGCACGAGTCTCTGTGACTGTAAGTATCACCTCTACCATGCCCCTACGCCATAGGGAGAATGGATCTCTGGGTGTTTGCCTTCAAAGCCACAATTTTTCCTCCCTTACATAAAAGGGAATCTCTGCTAACGGTGCAGTTGCATGGGTAAACCGGAGACGCAAACAGGAGTGGGTCTGACGTTCCACCAAGCAGGAGGCAGCAGTGACCTATATACCCTTGTCAATACATTTCACAAGAAACTGCGAGTGGCTTCAGCAAAATATGACTCCTTTGATACCTTCCTGTTTAATTTAATACAGGCTGCTAGTATCCAAAGAACCCCACTGCTTTGAAATGAGGAAACTCGGTCAAAGATTTCGGCAGTCAGCCCACAGCTGGCAAGCATAGTTCAGGGGCCTAAAATACAACTGCTCACTAGGCTTGCACTCAGAGACAATGGAGCTTTTAAAATTAAGGCTTGTATACACAGGCAAATTTATCAGCCTAATTATACTGGCATAATTAGGCCGATAAATTTCCCTGTGTAGACAAGTCCTGAGACTCTCAAACTCATAACTAAGCAGGTCTTTCAGAGAGAAAGAGGGGGAGGGAGAGAGGGAAAAAAAGAAGGAGAAATAGCAACTTCTACAATATCCAAGCAATAATTTTTTTCTCTCTCTTTTTTTTTCCTTTTTAAGAATTTTTCCCCCGAAAATAGCAACTTCTGCAATATCCAAGCAATAATATTTTTCTTTCTCTTTTTTTTTTCCTTTTTAAGAATTTTTCCCCCCTCCAAGTGAAAAGTGCAGTTAATTTCCAAAGTAAGATCTCGACGAACCATATATATAGACAAGGTTTTAGACAACTTAGAAACAACAATCACCAACATTCCCTCAGCAGAGAAGGGTCTGTCTCCAGTGTCAGACAAACCCATGGACATCGACAGAGCCCCACGAGGCAGGCTGCTCTCAGGATTTCAGTTTACAGCATAGACTGGAGTGGGTCACTCACTTTTTAGAACCATGAGTCTGACAGAAGATTCCCAGACACCCCTATCCCTCCACAAGCATCATGAGAAGCCAACGCTGTTGAGAACAGTGGTCCAGACATGCTGGGAGCAGCTCTATTGTTAACCCTCTTCCTTTCCACCCCTCCTCACCAATCTTTCCACACAAGAGTATCACGTAACTCTCTTCTGAAGCTGCCAACTCTGCAACGACATAGATCAAGACTAATCTGAAAACAGCATGAGATACCTGACCAGGACAAGTCCTCTCTGGTCTGTACATGGATGGGAAGAGTCACCCGTTCCAGGCATCTTCTGCACTTCACTGTGCCTCACCATCCTGGTGTCCTGAAGCACTAATTCTACGGTATTAAGGGTCACATCACGGGGAAGAGTCATGGCAAGATGACTATGCTGAACCTAGTCCCAAGACCCTTTCTAACAGAGAGCAGTGCCTGCACTCTCCTTTGCTTCCCATAGTGTGTGATCCCATGCTTGTTATTTCTAACATTATGTGACAAGAGCTGCATGAGAATTGTGCCAACACAGCTATTCCCAAAATTCATCTGTAAGTCTTAACTTCAGATTCTCATAATCTCCCTTAGAACAAACCCTCCATGAGCCTGGAAGATCTGGCCTTCAACTTCAGCCACTTTCCCATCCCAACCTCTTATCTTCTCACTATCTTCAACTTCCAATTTCTTCCGTACCCTCTTGTCAAAGAGACAGCTCTCCACCTTGCTGGCGGCAAAGACTCTCTTGATAACCTAGCTTTATTCCCAGCCTCTCCCTCCTCTTCTCATGCTGGTATCAACACAGCACCTAGCAGCTCGAAGCTGGGGCTCCCATCATACTAGGCACGGGGTACGCACACAGTGGAAGAGAGACCTGTCTTCACCATCTTACAACCTAAACAAGCAAGGCCAAAAGAAATGTTATTCCCATTCTACAGATGGAAAACCAGGACCAAAGATATTAAATGTCTAGCCCTAGGAAGTCTGCAGCCAAGGCAGGAACTGACCCCCTGTTTCCTGAGCACCAGCGTTTGGTGTCTAATCGCACATGATCAGTCTTTCCTCTCCACCTCCCTGTAGGCACGAGGAATTTGTGCTCTACATCTCCACATGTTTCTCTTACAGCCGTACACACCTAGATGGGACTCCTTAATAAATAATTGTATGTGGATTCCTGGACTTCTCTTATATTTGTCAGCCCATGCCTCCTTTACAGCACAGGAATTAGGCTTTCCTTCCTGTATTCCCAGTATAATTATCAAACAAACTTTCCTTCTGGTGTAGTCCTCCCACACCATGGACCCTTTACATCTCACACATAAATCTCTTTCATTTCAGCAGGTCTCTCTCCTGGAGAATGACATTAAATGGTGATCTTTTTTTAATCAGGTTCAGTCCCCTGCTACCCACCCCCATCTGGTGGAAGCGACTTTCCACTTAGAGAGGAAGTCAGTCTTTGATTTCATAAATGATTATAAGAAGATTTAACATCCTCAGGAGCACAACTATTTTGATTAGAATATTTTTACTTCAATTCCTTTTCCAGCTGTCCCACTTCTCGATACAAACCCCCGCGATACAGAAATCCTTCAGAATTCACCTGCAGACACTCCGGTGCGGAGACAAGCCGCTCACCCCTCTCGTTGTTTGGACTCTGGCTCCATGTAACACAGTGGAATAAAGAAGAGAATGAATTGTCAGGAGGCCAACAACCATCTGCTGGTCTCTACCTCAAGCCCTGGCAGGTGGTTTATTGACTACAGACGTGTGTGGGCTTGTTAGCTCCAATTCACTGATCTCTACTTTGTTACTGCAGCCCTACAGCACACTGAGACTGCCACCAAGAAGAGCTACACCTCTTACAAGGCAAAGAAGCCAGACAGCTGAAGAATGCCATAGAAGCATCCATCCACTGCCACTGTTGCAAGCAGGCTGGCACGAGTATAAATTTGTCAGCCAGGCCCATTTGTGCACAACCTCTCCTTCTTCACACTGTGGTCAAGTGAAGGAAAACATCAGATGCTGTTCTCGCAGTGCCATAGAAGACTGGAGTTTTCTGGCTTCAGAGGCAGATTCTAGCTGCAAGATCTATTTTTTTCTGCAGCCTCACTTTCAAAGACTTAGTACAATTTTTCCTTTCAAATATTACCCCTCTGAGCATATGTGTTTATGTAAAATGAGATGGTAAATGTAAAATGAGATGGTAAATGTAAAATGAGATGGTAACACAAGGGCCACTGTCCCAAGTCACCCTCTGATGCTCTCAAAGGCTGTCAGAAGCTCAAGGAGTTCTCCTTAGAAAACAGTAAATAAGATTTTGGCTCAGAAAGACAAGCTACTCAGAAATTTGCTGCCTAGGTCTCTCCAGGAATGTTTCTGATCCTGCTAGCAAGTCCAAAGGGGTGGGTGAAATTGTTTTTTGGATCAAAGTCTTCAGTGTCCTATCCTGTCTGTCAGCAGCTGAGTAGCTTCATTTCAGCAGCACTAGCTGTGGGAAACAGAGTGTGAACAGTGTGAAGCCAACTTCTGAGGACTTTTTATTTTTTTTCCAACTGTCTTCCAGACTAAAACCATTCTCCAAGTACTAAAGAGTCTCTTTTGAGATTTGAGTTACCCAGTTTCAGTCTGCAGGTAGCACACCCATCCAGGAATAGGTTGATTAAATGTAGTCTGCCTACATTTCAACACCACATTCAGCATGGTCCCCTTCAGACCTGGTTAGCCTGTTTGGATTTGAGCTGGCATGTCTGCAGACTCAAACTCTTACAAGTCTTTCCTTTCCATAATATCAGCAGCAGACACGTCAGTGCCTGTGGCTGTTGTGCTAGGATGCAGAAATAAACTTCCCCATCCTACACAAACACTTGGATGTTAAGGCCAGAGGGACTTACTGAGATAATTTTGTCTGACATCTAGAACAACATGGACTATAAGATTATGCTAAGTAATTCGTACTTGAAGTTCAATACCTGTGGTTGAACGACAACCACAATAAACATGCAATCATGGAAAATCTACCACAATCCTTAGTAAGCTGTTCCAACGGTTAATCACCTTCTCTGTTAAAAACGTACACCTGGTTTTCATTCTGAAGGTGCTTAGCTTCAGCTCCTGGCCAGCACCATATTGTTGATCCACCTGTGTCTACTGAACTGCAGAACCCTTTCTATTGCATCGCTGACCCTACCAAGGTATCTTTAGCCTGCAACAAGTGACTTGCTGGAAAACTAGATAAGTAGAACTCCCCTCACATCTTTTGCTGGGTGGGGTCACTTTTTTATTTCTTTTCACTCTTTTTGTTCCTTTTGTAAGTTTCCTCTTAACTTTCTCAAAGTTTTTAATGATCCCCTTGAAACAAGTTGTGGAGCTTGTTGAACCTTAAGTGGTTCTCTCAACATTCACAGAGCTAAACTACCTCCTTAGGCTTTGTTCCAAAAATTTCCAAATGTATTCATGATATCCTTTCAGGCTATCCTGTATTTTGACCAGCCTGAAAAGTTACAACAGCATTTCTAAACCTTTAAGACCAAAGTCATATTAAGTGACATTAAGATGAAGCAAGTCCTTGAATCCTCACACACACAAAAAAATAAATTTGAAAGTAGTCTCACAGCAGGATCAGTGAGTGAGCAGAATGATCTGTCAGCTGTTCCCATTTCTTTGTGTGGGCAAGGACCTTCACAATAACTGCTCATTCAAGCTGATGGCTGCCAGCTCACTGGAGCTTTGCTGTTGTTTCTAAGTTTTAGCCCATTTTTTTCGATCTGTCACTCAAAGGGCCTGACGAGGTACAACATGCTCCAGACCAGCTTTCCGTTTTGATCAAGAAGCAAGCAATCTACATGCACCTAGCTTGCTCATGCCCAAAACACTGACCCAGCCAAGAAGAGTTAGCAAAAATAGCAGCTAAATTTGCAGCAGCAATAGCCTTGTAATGGCACATTAAAAAAAGGCCAGCACCTTTCCAAAAGCATGCATCTCAAACCTATCTTTTCCATTGGAAGCAAACAATCCAATCTCAACTTATTCTGTGGCAGAGCCTCGTTGACTTAAAACTAGCAATGCAACCCATCCTTCTGCTTTGAATGTCGTGATATGGTCCAAAACTCAAGAGTTTTTCTCTCTTTCACTCTATTAATCCTCCTGTGTTACAACAGCACTCCCACCTAGCTCAGTCAACCTCTACAAGCAATGTCATAGCCTCCAATAGTGCAACTAAAAACCCCACCACGACTGCCTGTGAAGAAGAGGTACCCTGATCTCCCTGCATGGGATGTCTTTGCTTAAGGAAGAGCAGCACCACCACACCCCAAATACAGACTTTCCCCATACACAGTGCCACTGCTCTGAGTATTAATAAAGCAAGTGTTGAAAGAGAGGCTCAGCCAGAGGCATGCTCAGTAGTATACTTGTCGCTTGACCCACCTCCTCATTCTAGAGATTAATTAGGCCTAGCCCCTCCCTGTTAAATTGCCTCTCAGGCACATTGCTCAGCCTTCCTCCTCTTGCCTCTGGCAGATTCACTCACTAACTTTTTATTTCAATATTCATGTTTTCCAGTTTATAAGGCCCTCCACTGATTTTCACTAGGCTGTCCCAAGGATTCTGTTCCAGTAATGGGACGTGGGGGAGGAAGGATGACTGGAAAGAGGGAGGATGAGCACAGAAGGGCTGGAATGGGGAGCTGAAGCTCCCAGTCTCCTCTCTGTTTGCTCTTCAAGTCCTTTCCCATGATGCTGTCCTGGGAGAAATGCACTAGCTGGGCTCAGAGACAACATCACCACTGCTCATCTCCAGCTAGCTCTCGTGGTACTTAGTATGTTAGCTGCTGCCATTGCTTGTCTTTAATGCCCTGGTCTTCACACGCATCATCTGTGGAGCTCAGGTACCTCACTGAGAGCTGTGGATCCCACTTTCAGCTCAGCAAACCCTTGGTTCATTTTTAACCTTTGCTCCTGTCTCCGTCCCTGTTTATTTATGCCATCTGAATAGACTGGAAGCTCTTTGGGGCTGTGCCTGACTTTTGCTATGCATGTGCAGCAATAAGCTCAGCAGAGCCTTAATTAAGATCTCTCAATGCTGTTGTAATACAAAAAAATAAATATTAATTAGTAGGATCAGGAGATTCACATACCAGACATATTGCAAGACACACCCCCGCTATATTTGTACATGCTGATATGTGAATGCGCCTGCAATGGTTAATACCACTGTATATTTGGCTTGTCTGCACCCTGTATATTTTTCATGTAATATCCTTTCCTTTCATAATCATGTGTCACTTAATATCCTGACTAAGAGAGAACATTCTGTTACACGGTAGCACGTGTTTGGACAGAATAGTGAAATTATCTTTGAAATGTAGCACAGATGGAAAGATCAGATGACGAGTCCCTTTTCCATTTCTCTAACTCTCTACTGTGGCTACCTGCATTTTAATATTCTAAGCCATCAACAGGTTCATTCTTCATGCATGTGATGAACTAAGTCGCACTCACAGCTATCTGATTTTTGTATGCAAGTTGCACATTCCAAAGAAAATCCATAATGGAAAACATAATTGCAGTAACAAGCACCCTACAGGAATGCAAAATTCCTCCAGAGGATCGTTGGGGGTTAACAGGGCTCTTCTTTGCATAGCTCCACCGAGCAGAGCCATTCTTATTCATACTGACTGAGCACTAGAGGGAAAGCAATAAAATTACGAGCAGAAGCCCAGGTTCCTGCGTATTCAGTATACCATGCTAACTTCTAAAGACAGAGCTCTGATTGTATGGCTGAGCCAAACAGGACGGCTGTTTTTAACACTGTTCTAACTTATGGTAACCATTAACTACAACCTAACTTCCCATTACAACATACCACTGTGAACACCTATTAGCAGCTAATTGAATCATCTAAAAACGGTCATAATTCAAACCTATGTTTGTATTTTTGCAACGATTCCTTCAGCTTTTCTATAGCGCAGGAGAATATGCAAATCAAGGTTCTGTTTTAAAGCTCATGGAAGGATGGAAGTTTAAATGGAAATCTAATGGAGTGACAAAGGGGAATAAAGCTGCATTGTATTTTTGATGTTACCCATGAGACATGATAGGAGAAACTAATAACAGGCTAACAAGGCTCCCTATCTCTAAACGTTTTCCAGCTGTGAGCCACTGAAGAGCCAAAAGACCTCTCTGAGTCAACACCAACAAATATATACACTCACGTCACAATTTTCTGCAATTTCTATTCATAATTTCAAGGGTATACAGCATTTTTCATCCTTTTATTTAAAGAAATAGAAGCCTTTCACAGGCTTCATGTGTTGTTTTTCAACCCACTGTATCCTGAAGCCTTCAATTTTGTTGTAGTTGTTTAAACATAAGTATGTTTTTATTATATTGAGAAAGGCAACAACGTACCGCTTGCATGGCATTATTGACAGGTTTGTGCATATTTCCTGCCAGGGCTTTTTAACTTAACTTACAGCCTGATTTTGTAGAGTGTTCACTAAAACTGTGGAAAAGTTGTTAGGTGCTGTTCTGGGTTGCACCGTGGTTACTTCAGATTAGCATAAATTAGCTTAAACAAGAAAATCAATTTAAACCATCTACTCAAACTGAGACAAGAATATATTTTGCCGATTCTAAGAGAACTGTCAAGAGCAGATAAAAAAAAGAGAAGATAGTGCACCTCAGGTGGAGGTTACTGCCTCTCCAGGGGAAAAGTCCACTCCTTTCTGCTGAGTCACAGCCATGTGGGGTTTCCAGGCCATTGCAGTGCAAAGTAAGGTGCAATCGCTTAAAGCTCACTCAAGGCATTATTGAGGTTTGCATCAGTCAAATACATTCAAAATGGGGAGGGGGGCGAGTTTAGGCAAAACTTGCAGGTCCTGCAGAGGCTGGCCTGAGGTGTGACCCACAAGCTGCAAACACTCATCATATCCAGCACACTGCCCTGCCCTTTCATATTTATTACAGGGGTCAGATGCTTATGTCCTGCATCAACATGTGATGCACACTGCTGCCTGGCTGGGATAGCCACTAGTTTTCAACTGATACCAAAGCAGTTTTCAATCACCTGTCACCCCTCAGAGTGTTTCATACCGCTTAGCACAAAAGAGTTGGACGGAGAGGGAATGGTGGATTGTCTCTCCAGCAAGTGTATCATAAGAAGGATGTGTTTTACACAGGAGTTGGGAATTCTTCCCTGCAGATACACATGTGCAGCCCTGCTGGCTTTCTTGGAAGCTGCATGCATACTTCTGAACAAACAAACAACCACCACATCACTTCTCCCAGCCTCAGAGGTTGTGCTAGCTTTCTCCAGCAAGCTCAGCAGCGTGCCAGAAATAAGCAACTGAACCCGTATTTAGGCAATCTGAACAACATTTTTAATGTCCAGCCCTCAGATCTTTGATTCAACTCTCACTTCAAACATTAGGAAATCTGTATTTGTTAAATCCACCAGAATTTTCTGGAGCGAGTAGCATGGGGAAGGCAACGTCTGGGAGATGTATGGCAATTGCCCTCTGGCTACCATCCTGGTTCCCACATGTTTGTGTCTCTCCCTGGTTTTGGGGAAGACCCTACTGCCCTTGTTACCCTCAGAGCTCTAAGAAGTTCTTCCTCTGCTCAAGCCGTGGGGACTTTACCTGGTTTTAAAGCAGAAGCCTTTTGTGCCTTCCTGTGCCGGCACAGCACAGTTAATAACCAAATCATCTGTGCCGCACAACAAAGACATTAGGTAAAGTTCCCAGCCCTGAGCTGCCAAGGGCCACAGCAGCAGCCTAGAAGCTCAAGGAGAATCTGTTTGTCCTACAAAGGTTCTTGGCATTGGGGAAAAAAAAGGCATCATCTCATTTTCTAAAATGCAATGTGCTACCAGCATACACATTTTTCATTTCAGCATAGATGGTAAAAAATAAAAAATAAAAAATCCAAAACCAAACTTCCCAATGATAGAAAAATTGAGAGCAGACAGCACTACCCATTCCACTTTTGTTCAGTCCCCATACCATGAAAGAAAGGAAATTAATTATTTATTTTTTAAAATCCTCAACTCTGACCTAAGCCTATGGGTCATGACCCTCATTTGGGAAAAGCTGCACTTTCTCCTCTTCCTCCTCCCTGGCTCACACACACACACACACACCATGAAATCTTTACCCTCATGATCACTGACAAAACAACGCCTGAAGGAATGTGTCAAATATAAGCATCCAAATAACAGAGCCAACAAAACATGTCAGTCTCTTAATTTCAATTTCAAACATAGGTTAGTATTTTTGAAAAAGTCCCCAAAAGATACACATTTTCACTAGGCAGCCAGTTCAGCATTAAATAAACAGACTGAAAATGACCAAAAATGAAATAAAATGAGTACCCAGGAGTAACTGTTAATTCTGAGTTCTTTCCTTTTCAGGTCTTCATCCATTTTTCCTCCCTGTTTTAGATTCTATCTTTGACTATTTCTTTACCTCTCCTTACCATATTTGCCTGACTTGACTCTCATTTTCTGGGGAACCGAACTTGGGGTTCCCCATGGAGCTCATTCAGAGCTGAATGTTTCTTAGTCAAGGAAATCTTCCACTTCATCACATTTGTCAGGACAGTTCCTCCAGCTTTCACTATACCCTTGGGCTAATAACCGTGTGAGCCCTAGGTCTGAGGGAAGGAAGTTCACTCTTCCTGCTGTCCACGACAGCTGCCTTCAAGCATACCAGCTGGGCTTCTGGAACCCAGAATGAGAAAACTCCAGATTAGGTTCATTCCATGAAGAAGTCTATTTTACCTCTCAGATATGCCATGCTCTTCCAAATTTCTCTCCTGGATCCATTTCTGAGTTAATACCTTCAGAGACGTGCCCCTTGCTCAGACCTGGCACAGGCTGGTACACTCCAAGCCTGATGCAGGGATCCTACCTGCCCACGTGTTTCACCCTTCCCTTTCTGCATCTGTATGTAGTTGCATCTCCTGCTTTGAAAACGAGTAAAATATTAGATAGCATCCCTGAACAGCAATTCAAATTCCTGAACTGTGCTTAAGGAAAAATGTTCCTGCTTGTCACGTTACTGAGATCTTTTGGCTCCATACAAATTCTCAGTTCGCTAGTACTAATCCCATAATATTTACTGTCAGGTCACGTTCAGCTCTCGCCTCTTTCCATCACTCCTGATGGTACAGAAAGAGTATTGTTCTAGCATGTTACTTGACTTTGGCATACCTTGTTCTCTCTTTATCTACTTTTGGAATGCCTTTTTCATCTAATGCAATTCAGGTGGTTTATCAATCCCACTACTCAAAAAACACCAAGATTGCTAGCCTAGAAAACATCCCCTGGCCTGTGAAAAGCCATGGCCACGCAGCATCACAGAGCTAAGAATGTATTCATGCCAGTCCCAGCAGGGGCTCGTATGCAGGTGCAAGTTAAACGCTTGCTTTGGTCCTTTTCACCGTAAACCATTAAATCCCAGTATCCCTTAATACTCTCGGCAGCCTCACAGCAGGCATGTCTGAAGAGACATGAGTGTAAGCATCTCGTAGTGCTGGTGAGGTACTTAGCTAAGCACTCCCCTTTTGGGCCTCACTTTTGCTACTATGCACAATAACGCTCAAGGCTATGCAGCTGCACTCCAGTTCATGCAGGATCAGGTTCCCCTGCCCTCTTTCTCCTGGCTTAGCACTTTCTTTTTCCTTTTTTTTTTTTCCCCTTCTTCCCCCCCTTCTTTTTCACCCTATACTCACACACGAGCACTTAAGAGCACAGAACACCATTAAGCTCAAAGAGAACATGTATGAGCACTTCATAGCTCTCCGCATGGCCTTTTTGCCAGCCTTCCCCTTCAAAGAGGCTGCTCCAAAGGCACACTGGAGCCAGCAAAAGTCTCCCCATTGGCCTTGGATCAAGCCCAAAGCAAGGGACACAATTAGACAGGCACAGAGGCACTAACGAAAGGCAGCTTGCCTGCCAGCAGGCAAAACACAGCGAGACCTACACAGAGAAAGCAGCATTTGAGGACCAAATTTGCAGCCCTTTGAGAGACAAGCCTCTGCACAGCGGATGCCCTGCCAGGCAATCTGTGCTCTCCGTGACTGCCACTCGAGCAGCGTGCTGAGGCACTCGGCGGTGCCTTTGAACTGCGAGGTGAAGACAGCGTGTGGGCACTGCCCTCGCTTTTTTTTTTTTAATCCATCAGATTCCTTTTCTTAATATGTTTTTTGCCTTGTTTGTTCTCTTTCATGAATCTTATTACTACAAAGCAGCATTTTTAAATGACAGTGGAAAATATGCCAGTTGTAAATGTTTGGAAGAGTAAAAATGAATCCCAAATAAAAACCTGTATCCAAATTTCACAACACGGCAATGTTCTTCTCATTCTCCTTTTTCTTCTGCATGCACCAGCCAGCCCAGGCTGGGAGCAATTCTGTCCAGCATTCTACCAATAACTAGATCAATACAAGAGTCTTCACAGTCCAACAATTCCTACTGCCTGTTACTCAATAACTTGCAAACACACGCTGTGTTAACACCACCCACCATGAAATAAAGTCTGCACATCATGCAAATTGTCCATGGCTCTCCATTCTTCATGCTGCCCTTTCTTGAAAATAGCCTCGTTGTAACGACTTATCTACCTAATTTAGATCTCAGTGCTTTCTACTCACATTAGCATTGGTTGCAATGAACACAAATGTACTACCCCATCTGAAAGAAAATCCCATAGATCCTTTTATCAGAGTTGTAAGATGATATGTTTGGATGAAGTGTCTAGCAGGGTCCTGCCAGAGCTCTGGTTTGTTTAACTTTTTCAGCAGTTATCTGGAAGCAGAAGTAGATAAAAGCATTAATTATATTAACAGTTGACACCAAGACAGGGGGAGAAGAGGGAAAACAAGAAGTTTATAGGGAGAATGGAGATCAACCTACAAGGATTTGAGAATTAGACAAGCATTACCCAAATGACACAAATTGATAATTACAATATGCCAGCAAGCAGATTGGTTTCTTATTACTTCTGGATAACCTAATGCTACCATAGAAGATACTTTGCACAGAAGGACAATGGTAATAACTTGCACCCAAAAAATGGATTGTCCGTTATTTATACAGTATTTTAAATGCTGTAGAAATTCATAGAGTCTCTGGCTTACCACTATCAGCTCATAGCCCCCTTTTCACATACAGCCTGGCTTCCCACTTCTTAGTTTCCAGTGTCAATACTTTAGTGGCTCCTGTTCGACGCTCACTCCCTTTGCCTTCTCTTCCAGCCCCTCCCAGACTCCCGGCCTCTAGCACAACCCCTGAGCACATCCAGGACTTTCCCCTCCTGCTGTCTGTGTCTATACAACTGAAGTAATGACAATGTCTCCTTTCCTCCAAAGCAAGCTCAGATCCTTGTCCCAGACATTCATCTCATCCTCAACCGAGCACTACCTAGAAACCAACACGCCTCTGAATACTGGAGTGATTTTTTTTATCTTCCAGCCCCAAAGATTTTTTCTCAATCTCTCTCCACCCACTCTCCCCATCTCTCTCCTACCCTCCTCCCCCTTCCCCCTCTATACTTTTATAAATACAACAATATAGCTCTGGAGATGTTAAAACTGTGAAAGTACAAAAAACACACCAAAACCTAGTAACACAGCTGGGAGGGTCAGAGCATGATCACAGAATGTAAGGAGTTGGAAGGGACCATCTAGTCCAAACCCTCTTCCAGAGCACCCTCAAAGTAAAAAGTTCTTCCTCATGTTTAGATGGAACTTCCTACACTGAAGTTTGTGCCCATTACCTCTTGCCCTGTCACTGAGCACCACTGAAAAAAAGTCTGGTGGTCCCATACTCCTGACAACCAGCCTTTAAGTATATGTAAGCATTGATAAGAGCCCCCCATCAGTCTTCTCCAGACTAAAAAGACCCAAGTCCCTCAGCCTTTGCTCACAAGAGGTGTTCCAGTCCCCTAGTCATCTTTGTAGCCCTTTTCTGTACCCTTTCCAGCAGTTCTGCTTGAACCAGGGAGCCAGAACTGGACAACACTCCAGGTGTGGCCTCACCAGGGCAGAGTATAGTGGGAAGATAACCTCCCTTGACCCACTTGCCACACTCTTCTTGATGCATCTGAAGATGCCATTGGCCTTCTTGGCCAACTGCTGGCTCATGGTCATCCTGTTGTCTGCCAGGACTCCCAGGTCTTTTTCCACAGAGCTGCTTTCCAGCAGCTCAGCCCCTAACCTGTGTTGATACATGGGATCATTCTCTCCCACATGCAGGACTCTACAGTTGCCCTTGCTGAACTTTGTAAGGTTTCTCCCCACCCAACTCTCCAGCCTGTCCAGGTCACACTGAATGGCAGCACAGCGTTCTGGTGTGTCAGTCACTCCTCCCAGTTTTACGTCACCAGCAAACTTGCTGAAGGGACACTCAATCCCTTCATCCAGGCTGTTGATTAATCTATTGAACAGGACTGGACTCAGTACTGACCTCTGGGGAACACCACTTGTTAAGGACCTCCAACCAGACTCTGTGCCACTAATCACAACCCTCTGAGCACTATTTTTCAGCCAGTTTTCAATTCACCCCACTGTCCATTCACCTAACCCACACTTCCTAGACTTGCCTACAAGGATGCTGTGGGAGATAGTATTGAAAGCCTTGCTGAAATCAAGCTAGACAGCAACCACCGCCCTCCCCTCATCTATCCATCCAGTAATGCCATTGTAGAAGGCTGTCGGATTAGTCAGCATGTTTTGGATAGAAGTCTTGAGCTTAGCCTCATTAGGTGGATATTCCAAACAATCTGTCCCAAGTTGCTTAAGCAGGGATGGCACAGTCAAGCCTCCAACCTGGCACCATGGGAAAAGCACCCCAGCACTGCGCTTGCCTATAGGAGAATCTCCAGGAATGAGATAGCATCATGGAAAATGTACTCCCTTTGTAATTTTTCCTTCTAATCATTCTGTGAGTCAGGCAGGATTTGTGTTCATTTGCAATGATCCTAGGTTGGCACGGGCCAAACGAACACACTGGGGCTTTGGGCACCTCTACCCTCCCCTGTCAGTGAGTTCCCAAGACCCACCATGGCAGAATTTTCCCCCATTGTTCCACTTCTTGCCCCTGAAGTAACAAAGCATGAAAGTACAGGAGTTTTACTAATGTATCTGCACAGGTTATTGAATAGCTAACACACCCCACACTGAATTCCAGAATGGTAAATGCACGCCCTGTGCTGGGTTGTAGTCAGGCTATATCCATACCAGTAAATTACACCATCATTGCATTAGGACCAAACATCCAGGCTGGATGGCGGAGAGCAGTGTGCTAGTGAATGAGTCTCCTAAATGAGGTGGCAGCAAGAAAACTGCCTACTGGGTATCGTCCCTGGCACGCTCCAGTTGCCAGATCAGGCCAAAAATTGTTCAGAGAGAGTGTCAGTTGCAACAGTTTGTGTTCATGCCAGAGAATGTGCTAGTAGTTTACTAGCATAGACTTTCATCTTCTGGGGCCAAGGCAGGCTGCCAGGCATGGTTGGATTTATTAGCACAGACTCAGTCTCAGCATCTCTCTTTTCCCTGTGTGACTAAGATACAACAGTGTCCCAGAATATGGCAACCATGAACCTAAAAAAAGGTTCAGCTTACATCCTGCATATGGGAAGGTAGAAAGGTACACACTGAATATTTCCTTCCCACTTGATCTTCCCAAGGTGAGTTGATCAGCACATTTGCCTCTATCCAATCTGCTTGGGATAGGTAGGAAACCATACTAGATTACTTTCTTCTGTGGAATTTCTTTATCTGTTGAGGTTAGTTCTGAAGTTTGCTCAGATTCTTCAAGATTGCTTTACCCGCAGATCGTTCTCAATGTAAACATTGCTTTTTTTAATATTTGGCCAATGACATTCAAAATTTGCTTCCTAATCCACACTGAGGTTTAGAAATAGATGATTGAAGCTTTGGATATAAACAGCTTTCCTCACAGGCCTACAGAATTGCTCACGGAACAGAATACATGGCAGGTAGGAATTGCTGCCTTCACCCTCCTCATTTCACTGTTACTCAGGAATGATCCTCTCAACACCAGAGGTATCTACCAGCATGAGACTAGTATCACCTGAGGAGTAGTAGGCCCATAACTGAATGGGACTTTACAGCCTTTCTGGCCAAATATCCTCTTCCAGCCCCAGCTGTGCCACCCACAAAAGATGCCATCTCCAGTCCCCTCACCTACATGTCACTGCCAGAAGTTCCTGTCCTTTCAGCTCAAGGGAGTCCTCAGCCATCCTGAGTGCGTTGCATCCAAGTAGTTAAAAGGATTTAAGTTGCAGGGCTTGGCTAAACCAATCCATTTGGACTGAAAGGGTTCTGGGAGATTTTACTTAAGCAAATATTCCAGGAGATTGAGAGGGACCTTCAGAAGGTAGGCAGAAATCTGCAGCTGAAAATGACATCGTCCATAGATGCAGCAGCACTTTGCAGATCATCTTGGCTATAAACACAGAACAGATGCTAGCCAAGGAATAAAATGCATTTTTTGCCTTGTGCCAGATGCAGATATTAAAAGACAAAGGTAACTTGAATTAGATGCATTCCCTCCAGCCCTTCAGGACACCAAAAAAAAAAAAAGTGTACTATTACTTGTAACCTCCATAAAGACTGATTTAAGATCAGGACTTGATTTTCACAGGCAAACATTAAGTGGAAAAGAAGACAAGTCACAGAACGACTTCAGTTGGAAGGAACAAGTCCACACTCAGATCCACGTGCTCAGAGCTTTGCCCAATTCTCCAGGCAAATGTTCTTTTCTCACTAAGCCCTTCTCAGCCCAGCCTTGAGGATCTGCCCACCCCAGCTGGAGGACAGCTTGCCTGTGGTACCACCTCTTGCACCTTCCCACCACCTGTGGGCAGAGGCTGTGAGGAGATGAGGTGCCGGGCAGGAGGGCATGGCTGAACATGGTGGCTCTCCTGAATCCCCTTTGCCACCCTTCAGAGCCTCCCCTCGCTTTTTAAAAAATGTTTCTTACTTTCCTGATCTAGTTGAGAGGCGTCCCTGCTCATGACAGGGAGGTTGGATTAAATGATGTCTAAGGTCCCTTCCAGCCTAGCCATTCTATGATTTTAAGATTCCCACCCACTACCTGAGCCTCTTTAGGCCACTGCAGCGCTCCCAAAGGGAGCTGAGGCAGTTGGGGATGTGGGAATGACAAGAGCAGAGCCCAGATAAATAAACTTCTACCTTCCCCTCCCTTGCTGCTCCTTCCCCAGGACTGATAACATCTGGCAGCACAAAGAGCACAGCTCATTCCCCTGTTTGGTGTAGTGGCTAGGGTGGTGGCAATGGCCAAAGAAAAAGTCAGGTAAGGGAGAAGGAATGCACCCAGGGACTGACACAAACTCCGGCTTTCCTCAGGTTGCTCGCAGCAGGCCTGCCATCTGCTCAGCCCGGGGGTCAAAGCAAGTCACCCAGAGGTGATGGTGACGGGGGCAAGGGACAGAACGTCTTTGGAGAGACCTGATGAAATAGGAAAGGGGAAGATGAGCAAGCTCGAGACCTCAAAGCAGCACCTTACCGACCTGTCTTCTCCCACATTTATTTCCAACATTCTTCCTGAGTGGATCTTACCCCTCAGATAAGGAAATGGCCAATACAAGTGTGAACTAAAGTGCCCATGCTACAGGTGGGAGCTGCTTCTCTGCCCTGACAATACACCTACCCACTCATTGGTCTGCCATTTATCACTGTCACACCTTCTATATTTCAGGATATTTCCATCACTTGCCTAGGTTATAAGCTCGGGAAAGCAGTAACTGTGGTGCCAGAACCCTGTTTGTTTGCTTTTATTCACCACCAATGCCAATATAACCAGCACAAACACAGCGATAAAGGGAAATCCCACAGTATTCCTAGCCACTGAAATCCTCCACTCCGGCTGAAGGTGAATGTACTTCTTCAGGTGCTTCAAGACAAGTTGGCATCTGAGACAGCGTTATATTCATCTGTATTTCAGACTAACATGACATCAGGGAAATCACAGCCGAGACTGATAGGCTTGGGTTTGTCTACTTGCTGCTGGCAAAAGGATCAGTGAGTAGATACCTCGCTATGGGCCAAACGCTGCATTGCTGACTCAGGAATAGAATGGGATTTTCAAACTTCTTAAGGAACTTGCATCCCAGATGAAAATAGCACTTGGACCCACAGCCTCACTCAAAGTTTATTTTGGCTTCGAAAGCAGAAAGGGACAGAAGGTCTGAGTTCTCAGACTCACACGTTTGTGTCGCGTCCCATAGATAGTTAACTGAAGGAAAAAGTCATGCAGAGCCTTAGGACACAACTAAAAGTAGGTAATATTTTGTAAGCACACTCTAGTCACCCTGACTTCTGAGCAGCTCACAAATGTGACTATATTTTTTCCTTACACCAATCTCAAGAGATAGGGAGGTATTATCAAAAGGTGGGTCATTGGAGCACAAACACCTAATCTAAACTGAAGTCACAGCTCTGTCTGGTAGAGCAGGATCTTCTTAAACCTTTGGCATTGGTCTCCTGACTCCAGCCTTTCCTGATCTCCTCTTCAATCTTAGACACAGGGAAAGGCAGACATGCAGGTGAAAACCAGAGCACTCTCACTTCGTACTTTGAGCATGACCAGGAATAAAACCACCTCGACAAGTCAAGTGTCCTCTCTCATGCTGTCAGATCCAAATCCATTTAGGGCTTTATGGCTTAAAAACAGAAGCAAAAAAGGAAAAAAAAATAAAAAAGGAAGCCACTGGGTCAGCAGGTGTAAGTGAGCATATCTCCATTAACTTTTCACTAGGTATGTTATCTGGAGACCTGACCTACTTGGAGAATGACTTTCAAGTGGGTACAAAGTAAAAATAAAAACCTATACTATCGGTTTTAATGAATGACACTGAAAATACTGTTGTCCTTTTCTTTATGTTATTTTTTATCTCAAATTTGACACATACACTGAACTATTGATTGAAGAGTGAATTCAAAGATGATGAGAGACAGAGAAAAAGCCAAAAGGTTCATCCACAAAATCTAGTCCTATGGGATTACTGAAAAGGACAGGACTGGAAAGTCAGATGGTACAAAGTGCCTTCAACTGTTTGAAGCCATCAGCTTCCACCTTCTGAGGCAGTTCTTGCTCAAGCCCCTCATTAACTGTTTGGGACCTACTGCCAAGATCACAAAAAGTCCCTGCGTTTAACTGGGCCTCAAATGCAACACTGAAAAAAATTAAAAAAAACCCCATACCCCAAAACCCCCAACAACAACAACAAACAAACAACAACAAAAAAGCAACGAAGAAATGTTAAAAGGAAATTTCTCCATCCTGTGAAATGCAGAGAGGCCAGAGAATGAGACAATAAGAAACAGCCTCTTTTTTCACCACCACCAAGAAAGGCTGAGAAGAGACCACAGCTCCAGCGACAGCTGAAGTTTCTAAGAGATGCAAACCAGCTCGTGGCAACTGCTTGAAATTGCCTTGCAATATTGGTGTCCTCATGTTGCCTGGACGGATGATGAAACCACATTGCGCTAGCTCCGTGGCTCAGTGCGCGCACTGTGCTGCAGCTCCACGGGTTCTCATTACACAGGAGCCCACATCTCGTTACACTCCTGCCCACATCTTCAGGGCAGGGTATCAGGGGCGGTTGAGGGCCAAACTTTCAGCTGGTGTAAATTGGCCAGACCACACCAACTTCCCTGGGACTCCATTGATTTACAGCGGCTGAAACTCTGGCCCCTGCTGTGCTTAAAATCTGGGACAGGCTTTCGTTGGACACGAAAGAATACTCTTTGGGACACTTTGAAACCTGTGCTCTGTGCGAGCGAGGAGCTAAACGATTCCCAAGATTTTCTGTGAGACATGTACAAGCACATATTGTGCGCCGAGCGTGAGCAGGCTCCACCAGACACACAGACACAGAATACGCTCCCTGGGATGTGCCAGGGTGAAGAAGAGTTTTCTAAGTCACTTCATTTTTACTGGAAACTCTGCGCCAGTCCTCCCACATACAGCACACTGTGCACTCCTCATAACCGGCATTGTCTGAACTTGTGGTATTTTAATAAACGTTCCGGCCAAGCCAAAGATGCTCTGAGACACATCACCTTTGTCCAGAGGAGGATCCCAGCCGAGACAAAGTCCAGAGAGTGTGACATCTGCTACAAACCAACACATAGGTATGTTAAATGAGTTCCTATTAAAAATAACTGCCCGCTGTACTGCCTGGAGTAGAAGGGGGCACAGACTCTTTAGAGTGTGCACATGAGGGTGACAGATCGCAACAAAAAAATCCTTTCACTGTACACGGAGGAAAATGAGGCTGTGATAATGAATGCCTCTTTTTTATTTCATAGGGACAGGTTGGCAAAAAGGAGATCGTTGGGTTTGGGCTGCACAGAAGAGTTTTCTTTTTTTTTCTGGAATCCCGATTCATCTTCATTATTCAGTCACTCAAGCCTCCTTGGAAACAGAGTGCCACTGAGTTATTATGGCAGTCATAGATGAATTCAGCAGAAAAATATACGTATAATAACGAAGGAAAGTAAAACTGGTCTCCTTGTGCAGCCCTACAGAGAGGCAGCCAGACAAAAGCATGAAAAAATTGACTGTCTGGCCAAGAATGAAATTGCTGGCAAGTCTGGTTTCAACCCTGCTATTAGCTTTCTTGCAGCTGCTTCAACTACCCAAGCAGTACTGAGATAAGTGTGTTCTCTGAAGTCCATTTTTTTTCTAATTGGGGGTCATATATTTGTTTGCACGTTAGCCTACTTCTGATTAATACCTCACCTGAAAGAACTTAGGGAACTGTCAGCCCCCTTAAAAAAAACACAACAGAACAAAACAAGAAGCAAGGGAAAAAGCACTCAGCAATGTTCCTTGCATGTAGGCATGAATGCTGTGCTTCCTCTGCAGACAGAGCCCTCTCCAGCTGCATCGCACATGGGGCAATTCGGCCATGCCAGAGGGGCAGGAGGAAGGCAGCCACGCAAGGGGGGAGGCTGAGGGAGCTTCTGCCAACTCCCTGCTCGGTGCTGCTCGCTTGTGCAACCCAGCAGATGGGCAGAAAAAGAGCAGCAGGGCTGGATCTGCATCCTACCCCAGCCCTGCAGCCACCTCAACTGCTTTGAGGGCAAGGTTGCAAGCGCAAACGTTCTGTATTTCTGGAATGAAAGGGAATGCCCAGGGTAAAGGCTGACATCTTGCTCGTGTCCCAGGAAGACCGCTGCTGAGTGCTGATGGATGGGGTCGAGGGAGGTCACACTCAGGGTCCCAACCTCAGGAGCATGTTTGGGGCTTGATGTAATGATAAGGCGTGACATTATGCTAGCCTTCAGGCTCCCTCGCCTCACAGGCATGTCCTTAAGACTTCCTCTCCTCAGAGGTGTAAAGCACTTCTGTAGCAGGCCCAGTAAAAGAAGGTACTGTCTAAGTGCGGAACAGAAAAGGTTATGGAAGATTTGCCAAGAAAGTGTCTGTACTCGTCTCATTCCAAAACAGGGCAGGCTTAAAAAAAAAAAAAAAAAAAAAAAAAAGAAAGAAAAAAAGTTTCAAAAGGCACTCAGCAATTGTTTTTTAGGAAACAAAAGAAGCACTTATGGGTTAGTTTTTCCAAGTTGCTGCATTAGTAGATACCCTAAACAGACAGCTTGATCCGGATGAGTCACACAGCAGAAGGGGAACAATGACCTGTGTGTTCCTTCAGTACAAATTATTCATTTTTCTCTGTCAATAAAGATTTTTTTTTTTAAAAAATATAATTGCATTTGGGCAGCCAATCAGGAGGGTGTGGCTATCAGAAGATCACCCCCTCCCTCAGGGAGCCAAATCTATTTGGCTGAGTGTCAGAATTTCAGGATACCCTAAGGCAGGTCACAGCATCTTAAAATAACTTAAACACACCTCATATCATGCCTGGATGTTGAATCAGCCCAGAGATGTCAATCACATACTGCTGTTCATGGCAGAATCACCTCAGTTGCTCTGATCCTCACTTTTGAACTTACAACTTCCCTTCTCAGGAATCAGAAGGAGGAGGGGGCAGGCAGTATGTGTGTGCCTATATATGTGTGTGTGTGTGTGTTTGTAATTCCCCAGTCTCCACAATAACAATTCCACCCTTCGAGCCTCCTTGTTGGGAAATAGCCCTTGCAGAACAGCAAGTTCCTCTTTCACAACAGCTAATTGCTGAAAGGAGGCAGCACAGCTTGGCAATAGCAGCAGGAGACAGCAAACCTGGGCCTTCCTCTTAGAAGTGTGTCGGGCTTTTGCCACCGACAGGCATGCCAACGTGATTTACCCTCACTGAGTTATTCTCAGCTTGGCCCCTCTAACTTGTTCAGAGGTACCTGCTCATCTCAAAGGGGTCAGTTCTCCAAGAGCTTGGCTTGAGACACTAGGTCTGGTTTATAGAGGGTGTAATATTCCCCTGGTATCACATTATACTGTACTGTTGCTATTGCTGTGGTGGTTATTTATCTGCCCTGGAACAGTATCCTGCCCGTGCTGGAGGCGCACACAGTCTAAATCCTTACCAACTCCAGCTAACTGCTCAGCTTCTCTAGAACAGTATATAACACACACCACCTGAAAACTAGGGTTCAAAACAGATACTGTTTGCTAAAGTAAGTGCCATGCTCCCTCACACCTTGTTTTCTCCACCTCTAAACTAAGGTAAGTATGGACCTGTGTAAAAAAAACATGAGATGCATAGATGGGTGCAGAGCACTTTGTAAGCATAGCACAGTACTGCATTGTGTTGCTCTTCAATTTAGGTTCTTCTCTGCTTCACCTTGCTGTCATAGGGTCCCTGGACTTGTGGTCTAGCAAATAGTTCAGTAGGAATCAGTACAAAGTCTAATAATTCACTTGCAAATACAAAAAACGCACCCAAATAGATTACTGTATTATTATTTCTGGGATACGAATGATCCATTGCTCAGATTAGGGCAAGATACACGGAAACTGGCTTCACGCTTCTGTTGCGTGACTTGGAAGTGCCCAGGCTGAAGCAGCTGCCTTTTTTTTTGCAGACCACTAGGTGGAAGTGCTGCTCCACCTCAGCCTTGCCATCCCGAAGCCCTCTGGAAGCGACAACCAGGGCTGGAGCAACCCTTGAAAAAATCTTTGTCATGGGGAAGCGAAAGATGAGGAACCAGAAGCCTCTGTCCCTTTTTTTTTTTTTTCTTTCCCAGAGCAGAGATTCGATTGCAGCGTGCACAGTATCGCAGGAAACATATATCAAAATCAATATATAATGAAATCATAACAACAAGGCTTGTGACAGCAAGGCATAAAACCTGGAATGCGCTTTCAGGAGACACAGATGAATTTGTCAAGCGTGCCATAACACAAGCCGTTTCTGAATTATTAGTAATTTATAATGCACTTTCAGAGGAGTGGGGAGAACCTAGGGAAATGAATGGGCTTTCTTAGCTTTTCTCTAAAATGACAAATGTCTTTTTTATTCCATTTGCTCTCTCCCAATTCCCAGCTTCCAACCTCTGCCTATAAGCCCACTTAGCACGAGGTAACTCTATACCTCCTCCTTCTGCTCTTCCTGAAATGAATTATCTCCTACAGCAGCTTTCCAGGGGCAGCGTCTGCCAGAAAGCAAGCTCTGGGGGTAAAGTCCTTTCCTACCTTTGGACAAAGCCATTTGCCCTGCAGTCTCCCTCAGCGCTGACCTAGTAAAACCAGACAAACAACTCACAGCCATTCCCTCCTCCCTGCCTTCTTCTCCCCCTCCCCTTTTTCTGCCCTCTGTGCTCTTTCCTCTCAGCAATTTAAGTTTGTTCGCTCTTAAGTCCTGGGACCACCAGGCAATTCATATATCCTGCACAGACCAAATGGAGAGCGCACAGCAAGGTAATTCTGAAGGGAGAGACAAGAAAAATGGCAGCACAGGAGGGTTAATGGCAGGCTGAGCCTAGCGAGCATCGTCTAGACTTTCAGTCTCATGATTCAGTGTGTCTGATGTAAAACTATTTAAATAAGAGTTATGTAAATAACGTGGCAGACAGATAGATTATTTAATATAATCAAAGCGAGATAAGGTCCGGCCCTGATCCTTCCCTGAAGTAAGGCTGCTTTGTGCCATCCTCACAATACAAACAGCCCTGAGGCCAGAAGACCCAGCCAAGGGAGGATCACCCCAGTGCAAGGAGATAGCCTCCTGGCTTGCAACCAGCACAGCAGCTCCTACACAGCTCCTCCATCCCTAAAGCCAAGCAAAAGGGCACTCGTCAGAAATCTCAGTATCCAACAGGTCCCTGCTGCCATATTAGTGCGTTGGAGACACTTGCATTTGGAATCATTTGGAGCAGGCTTCCTCTGAGCTGTGACAGAGGATTGACTTCAGCTGAGCCAGCGAGAGACTGTGACCAGAGACAGAAGCCTCTGGATGATAGAACGAGCAAACATTTTCCTCACCTCTTCGCCTTCAGGCAGGGTTAGCCTCAAAAATGGAGTTGAAAATGGCCCATCAGGTTGGGCAGCACTTTTCCCCTCATTGTTTTGTTACCACCTTTAGTGTATTCATCCGGGTTTTACCTTCTGTCAAACTTCCCAGGGCATGTCTGCACCACAGCAATGGCATGCCCCATAGGCCCAGTTGGGCTCGCTTCAAATCACCCTGTCTGGGGATCAATTCAATGTAAACACTGGAGCACAGGGCTCACTATGGGCTGCAAAACCTGCTGGAGAAGCCAGCCCTGTGCACAAGTGGTCGGTGCCTGCAAGCCCACAGGCAAGCACAAGGCTGGCTCGGGTTTGCCAAGAGGAGCGGGAGCTGTTGCAGTGTGAGCGTTGCCCTTGCGTAACACGATTTCCACTAGTTCCCCTCAGACACCAGGCTTCCCACTAACTTTGTTTTTGTTTCACAGTGAGGCAAAGCCACTTTCTTGACATTCACCCTCTCTTTTCCTTTATACATACAGGCCTGACCTGACTGTCCCTATGCTAAAATCAACACATGGGCAAGTTTAACTAAAGTTTAAGTAAGGACTTTGCTGCTGGCACTTTCCACAGTACCACACCCTCTTGCTTCTCCTTCCCATTCAGGTCACTCATAACTCTCCTGACTACACCTCTTCACCCCCTCTCCTTTTTCTTAAGTTTCTTGATGTCTGCTCAATCCAATCCCCTCATCTACCTTGACTGGGACCAACTAGTCCTGCTTCCAGACAAGGCCTGGCCCACAGATAGTATGTGCAGTTGCATGACCATGTCAATTAAGGACAGTCTGTTTGTTTTTTAAGTCAGGAGAGTTAAGCCTATCAGGGACAGGTTTATTCAGGCATAAATATGCTTTCTATGGGTATAACATAGCCTCTCTCTCACATGGCAATGCAGAGGAGTTAAAGTAACACAACTGAAGCCAGTGCTGACTTTTTTTTTTTTTTTTAAACACACATGGCTTCTGCAGATAAATAGAATCAAGGCAAGCACACATGGGACCTCTCCGTCTCTGTCACAGTCACTTAACAGTGGGCAACTGCTCAATGCATCTTCTTTTGGCCTGTATACGACAGAAACAATCTAAAGGCAACTTGAACGAGGAACAGATTTACTCAGACTTCCTCCACTCCTACCTTCTACCCAAATTAATGTTAGAATAGATAAGGCTGGAGAGCATTTCCCTTCCCCTTCTTAAACCTTTCCTTAGTTTAAAATGGTCTGACTCATCAGCAACACAAAGATGACAAAATGTCTATTCTCCTCCCTCCCCCCCTCCCCAAATATTTTGGCATGATTTTGCTATCAAATTAGGGTACTCAATCCATGCCAGTTGGAAAAAGAAAATATGGGCTCCTAGTACACTCATTGTATATGATTAGGATTTGGGGAGGGTGCGGAGCATAACATCATCATAGGCAGAAAGTGAAAACAGCCAAAGGAAACGCCTACACTCTTCCTTTACAAAAGCTGCTTGTTGTGTCTGTCTGAACAATTGTTAAAAAACCTGGAGGGGAATTAGAAGGAAGAAGATAACTGACTTTATTAAGAGCAAAAGATTGATTGAGCAATTGATTGCACTTAATTGGAACTGTGGGAGCAAGGGAGAGGATTTCAGGTTCAGGTTTTGTTGTGGTTGTTTGGTTTTTTTTTTTCCTCCTGGTCTCACAGACAGTCCCACCACAGAAACGTACATGCAGGAGACTGAATTTACCAAGCTGAGAGCTTAGGTTTGCTCCTTCTCCCAGGGCATCGCTTGCCTGGAAGCAGCTGGCTTTGAGAGCTGACCCCCGCCACAGCACTGCCAACTGCAATGCTTGAGGCCTCAGAAAGGAGGAGGAACTTAAGAGGCACAAGGTTAAACTTCAGAGGTTGGTTTGTGCCTGTGGTCCTTCCCAGAGGTTTTGGATTTTTTTTCCTCCTTTCCTTCTGAGGTATGCTCACATTCACAGGATGCTTTCCTCTGTAATGACAACGTCTACAAACTTTTTAGGTTTCTTTTTTTTAACAGAATGGCAAGATTCTCATCCATTCATTTCAGAAGTGGAATCCTTAAAAGAAAAAATGGTATCCAATTTATAATAATGAAATCTGGAAGAATTATATGACTAAACCTCACTAACCAAAGAGACAGAGACAACACTGTTACAGGGTATATTTTCCCTGAACTAGAGTCTTCAGTTTCTGGAGATATGCACATTATAATGAAGCTGCAGCACAAGAGAGAACTAGCTCAGATTTTCACAGTCTTTCTCCCCAAAACAGTCCTCAAAGGGAAAATTATAAAGTTCATGAACAGCTAAAATAAAAGTAGAGCTCAAGCTAACCCCTTAGAATGAACCAATTCCTGTTAATGTACTGTTACTACCTTACAATATATATTACCTTAGTTTTCCTCTTACGCGGCAGGAAGGACAGACATTCACACGGCACAGATAAGAGTGTGCTTTTCAGTGAAAACAAAGGTTCCAGCAGTTAGTTTTGGATTTGCTTTGTTTAAAATCAAGTCAAAAGGTATGTGGGCCTCAAACTTATCTGAACAGTACAGTCGGTACACGGACTCAGAGAGCTGTTGAGGTTGGAAGGGATCAGAACAACACAGCCTTCATTTGCCTGCGTGATCACTTTACATTATAAATACAAAGTCTTTTCACCCTTGAAGGCAAGGAGTTGAACTGGATGGTCAGAATGCCCCATAGGTGGCTATGCTCTAGCTTCCCAGGTGCAGGCAGCTTGTACCCTGTAGAGCTCTGTATGCTCTGATGGTGTTTGTCACATCCACTAATCTCATTTGCCCACTCTAAGCAGAGAGGCTTTACCTGAGTACTTTCAGATGAGCAAACTTGGTAAGAAAGCAAAACAACAGGGAAGGCAAGAGTGATGTTGCGAGAACAAATGGCCAGTTTTGCAGACTGAGGCAATAACGGACGGCCATAAAAATGGTAGGACTGAACAGCTGCCTTGCATCCTTCCTCCTCACAAAAAGGCTGAAGAGCTGTCTTTTGTCCTTCCTCCCCACAAAACAAAACAAAACCATCCCAAAGCAGAAACAATAAGAGCAGCACCAATATTTCTACTACCCCTTCTAGTTTCCCAGGGTGTGCCAAGGGCCACATGGATACAGCAGGAAGACTAAGGAAACAAATGCTTCTTGCAGTGAGGCTTTGCATACCGAGTTCCTTAGGACTGAGACAAACCAAAGGAGGAGGAACCAGCATGGGCTCGTCTCTTTTTGTCAGACACACATCTCCTGTGCCAGCTCCCACAGTTGCTGGCCTCCTCCAGCCCTCCTACAAGCCTCTCCACCATCACCTTCTTTTCTGCCCACCTGCCAGGAGTTACCACTCTCCCACATCTGCCAAGTGAGCTGCTCATCTGAGCACTCCCTCATCCATCCAGTCAAAACAAGCCAGGTCAGCTAACACGACTTGCCATATAGGTCTTTCCTAACCAAGTTCATTAGGATGGAAATGGGTTGGGAAACCACGGGGTGAGCAATTCCACCGACAGACCCGAGAAGTCAGGAACCTCTGGCAGGAGGGCAATGACCAGTGATGGGAGAAATCAACACCAACAGCCAAGAGAGCCCATGTCATGGAGCCTTTACAGTCTTATGTGCATTGTGCCCACCTTGCACAAGCACTGGAGCAGTCATACAGACAGCTCTCCTCTTTTTCACAAACTGCCACATCACTCTGCAGCTACGATTACCTGCAGCTAGTGCTCGTTAAGTGCTTTGAAGATTAAAAAGGCAGATACAAGTGTTAAATATTGTAATTATTCTTACTACATAACATTGCTGCACTGAAAGTAGGGAGGGGTTGTTTTTCTGTGTTTGTATGTGGGAATACCATGACAGCTGCTCCTTTCTGTAAGCGAATTGCTGCCAAGGACCTTGATAAGGGGTTGTGCTTGAAGCAAAAGGACTAACTCTGGGAGTTTTCTTGGAGTGCTGCATACCACAGTGAAATTAAACTGTGCTCTTACCAGGTTTCCACTGTCAGAGCTTATTCCTTATACATGCTGATTAGCCTGAGCTGCCTCTGGCTCCAGGAAGAGCAGCAGTGACTGTCAGCAGCTTACCAGGGCTTGATCCTACAAGCAGCACGCAGAGGGAAACACGCTCACCTGAGAACTCAGCTCAGACAAACAACCTAGGAGCAGCACCACAAGCATCAAATCCTGAAGTCTGTGCATGTGTTTTATTCAGCTCACACCTGGGGCTTTAGGAGAGAGCTCACCCTGAATGAGGCCAGGACAGCCAGGGGTTTGGGCTCTTCTTTTTGTTAAGGATAACTTCTGACCTTCCAGCACTACCAAAAGGAATGAGCCTGAACAGTTTTCCCACACACCGTGTTATTCCTCTGTCTGGCACTGTCATCACCGAGCCCACAGGGCCAGGGGGAGTAGCCAGGGTAGAAAAAACCCAGGTTTACTCCACACTTCTTTATTCTCAGAAGCAGATGGGAGGAGGAGGTTGTGAGAGCAGCATATAATTCATTACCACCTTGGAACCACTCCAAATTATGCCAGGAGCTGGACTAGCACCTAGCTGGCTTTCTACAGCCAAGCACAAACAAAGCTGTTCTGAATTTGGGTCACATCTGAGGACAAAACCACGAGTGGCCACTTCAGTTTGTGGCATGGAGTTAGGTGTATTTCTGTGCAACTCTGTGACACAGCATGTACAGCCAAAGGCTGTAGCATTTAATCAGGGAGCGCTTCTCTACATGCACTGGGAGCTTTCCTGAGCTACGGTTGAAAAGAAATCCTATGACCTGCTGTTTCCATGTCTCACACCCTCCCTCTCTTGTTCTGCAACATCCCTGACCAGCTTTGAGCCTCTCTGCATGAAGGGGCAAGTAGATCCCACGCTCTGATGCTATGACCCATCTCCTTCACATCGTCAGACAGCTTTTGGGAACAGATAGGAACTAAAAAAGGCTGGGCAACAACTCCCGCGAGAATTTGATGATCTCTGAGGTCTTTTCCAGCCTTAACAATTCCATGATTCTGTGAAGAACAGGTGACCATCACTTAGAAGGATTCACCTCACCTCCCCTTTCTGCACTGTCACACACTCAGTCCTGAAGAGGTGAAGCCACAAAAAGCGTGGGCTTTTCCCACCTGAATAGAAAATATTGACATGAAGTAAGCACCTGAAAATCTACCTTCTCAAAGAGGATAAACATAAGTATAGGCAACAACTGCAGCTGATGGCATATAGAGGAGGCTTAGGCATGCACCAGGCTGGCAGGACCCAGCTCAAGAGATGTTCAATCACCTACAGCTTCCCCTGACTCCCATGGAACTTGAAGGTGCCTGACACCTCTCTGGGGACCCACAGTGCAAACCCACATCGTGTTCCAGGCCCACAGAAGCCCCTGTCTTGATCTGAAATCTACCAACAGCAATAGCACTGAATTTGGGATCAGAGAGGTCATTTGTGGGAAGAGGCATGCTCTTGTACCTTGGGTGATTTGCACAGAAAGTATTAAAAATGCATATGAAATTTGGAACACTTTTAAGAATGGGTAAAGGTAGCAGAGGATGGAGGACTAGCAAGAGAGAATCCTGGGTGTGCCACAGGGGAAGGGAAAGATTGTAGGAGGAAGTGTAGGAGGTGATGCAGACAAGCTCACTAAATTGCAAGGCAAAACATGGATTTTGTCCCCAAGCAAAACACCTCTGTACTGCTGTCAGGTCAATCTAATAAAGAGAACTCTTTAGAGACTCTGCCATCTGCCTGTATTTCCTCTCTCACCAAGAGGAAAAATAATTAATAAGCAGCTTCTCTCTAGCAATCAGCAACTATTTGCATCAGCACATATGGAGATGGCAGCCTTCCTGATCATAAAACACAGCTCCTCGCTAGCAGTGGAACTTCTACTTACTCAGCCCCCTATGTAGCTGTCATCTACAACCCTACACATGACTTGGAAGGAGCCGCTTTCAGATGGGGCTGAAGGTGGGCAGCACCCACAGTGTGGGCTATGAAGCGAAACTCACTGAGATTTCTAAAGTCTCAGGAGCTTGGCCAAGGATGTGAAAGCCAAACTCCACTATTTGCAGAGTCTTTACAAGCAGGATTTGCAATAAAACGTGTTGCCGGTGAGATGCAAATTCTCAGTGAATACACTAACTAACAGAACAGCTTCCTTTGTTTACTATACAGAGGACATGAGAAAATTAAGCTAATCTGGTACTAGTCCAAGTCACTGCTAAAAACACTTTGGACAAAAGCTGACCTCGTTGCTCCTGAATAAATATTAGCAATTTGTTTGCACAATGTTCAGCCAGCTTTGTTGACAGGCAAGGAAAAACGAGCAAAGAACTTATTTCGTCATTTTTTTCCCCACCGATTGTCAAATAAATTATTCACAAATACAAGCTTCCATCATTCATCTAGCACTAGACTAAACACTTTCTACTAAACTTAGTTTTCAGCATCGTGTTTCAGTTTATAGTTACATTTTTCCCTGGGCAAAGCCAGCCAGCCATTAGACAGCTCTCATAGGTTTCTACTAAACATGCTTGATTAAGTCTTTCAAGACAGAGGAGGTGGAGGAAATTGTGCTTTAAAGTCAATGGGAACATTTCCATTCACTTCAGTAGGAAATGCACTGAAAGAGATAACATTATTTTGAAGAGTTAACGAGTGTACTTAAATCCATAAAAGAAATACTTATGCTGCCATTGCACTTTGTGAACAATTTTCAAACTGAGCAGAATAAGAAACCAATCTTAGTCCTGGCACTGCCCAAAGCAGCAGTTCTCCCCACCACCACCCCATAGTGCTACCTGGCACATAATATACATACATGAGAACTAGCAGCAGCGTCCAAGGTCTAGTCTTGCTCACACTCCAGTGACTTAACTTCAATGAGTTCATTCACCATGGTGGTGCTGAGCTGGCACAGGTGCTTGCTTTTAATTTCTCCAAGCCAGAGCCACAGCTGATGCAATTCAGCTTAATGGCTTGAGGATCTGGCCTCATTTAAAAGGGAAAGCAGAATATGAAAAGACAAATAAAATTTTAAAAAGGAAAAAATTCAAATATGAATTTCAAACATGGGTTTCTGGACTGGTTTACCGCATGCCACGCAGCTGCGCGAAGTCAGGATGACACACATGCAAGAGACCTCTGAGACAAAATAACTGCATGAAATGACTACATTTGGAACTTCTATGGGTAGGCAACTTGAGAGACAGGCACGCCTCAAAAGCACACCTTTGCTGCAGGTCAGCATGAAAACTTCATGTCATCTTTTTTTTCAAAGAGGTTTAGATGGCTACTGCCATTCCCCTAAATTTAGTGATATACTATTCAGTCTATGCAAATTTGTGATGAACACTGCTGAATACATGTTCACCTCTGCAGAGAGCGGTGGTTTTACTTGAGAGGTTCCCATAAGTCCTTCTCTTCAAAAGGAAGTAGTCTATTTTATCCCTGGTCCAGTCGGTTCCAGATGAATCCTGGAAGTGTATCCCCCAAGATAATTATGCTTATTCATTATTAGCACATCAGCTTGAATCCTAGGCACATTTAAGAGCTAGACAGTGTACAAATGCAGAACAGGAGGCAGTCTCTACCCTGCTGAGATTACAATCTCAAAAATCATAGGAGGAAAAAAAAAACAACAAAAAACCCCAACCAAAATAGACAAACAGGCTCAGCAAATGTTGAAAGCCAGAGGTGTGGTGGAGGGCTTGCATTCCTTCCCTTATTCAGTGTGTAGACACAAGACAAGCCCAGCCTCTGGAGGGAAATAGGTGCACCGAGAGACACGAAGCTCTTCCCATGGCCTGGGGAGGCCACTCTGCCCCTTGCAACCTGCTTTCACAGAGCTCTCATCTAACCAGAAGAGTTGTTTTAGTTGTAGCTGTGCCCACAGTGACTATTAAGGACAGCACAGCTAGAGGGAAGCCTAATAGCCTTCTCTCCTTCTTCACTCAGCACACTTGGCAGGTTCAGCTCAAGATTTTCAAAAGGACCAGTGTTTGGAAGTCCTGCTGTCTGCAGTTTTTTCCTCCAGAACCTGTGTGTTAGACATTCAAGCTCAAGGCCTGAGTAACAAGGAGAGAGGCAATGGCATAAAAAACTATGCGACTACTGCCAAAACATGTCACTCCATCCAAAATCCATGAGGCTCTGGCCAGATTTGAGACCTGTAAAATACAGAGATATGTGGTGCAGAGCCGATAATGACCTTCCTTTCAAATTTATCCCAAAGCCCAAAACATTATCTTCTGGATCAGTCCCTGCGGGTACTTAGACGCCACTCTGCCTGTTTTCTGGATCCCATTGGGATTTCGGCTGAAAACAGGTGCCAAGATGCTCTGACTCAGGCGATTGCGGGCGTGCCCAGCAGCAGAGCTACCCATGCCCGGGGAACACGCAGGTAAAAGACAGCGGCACCCACCGAGGCTGGATGCCTTCAAGGTGAGATGGTTGCTCAGCCTGGGGCAAAGGGGCATCGCTGTTATTCTGGGCCGTGGGATCTGAGCTCCATTTATGCCCTGTGGCACGTCCTCCTCAGAAGCTGGCCCTTGTAACAGCAATCCACATTTCCACCACAGCCTTCTCTCCACTTAATTTAAGCGCACCTAGTCAGGAAATCTACCTAATTAGAATATCTCTGTTAGAAATCAGGGATGCTTACTAACAATGACTGCATCTTGATCAGGATGGTAATATCACTTAATTGGGATGCCTTCAGGTATCTTAGTGGTTTGGGTTTTTTATGTCTCAAGCTCAAGCTAGTCTTGTCTGTCTGCTCCTCATAAAACAGCTTTCAGTTCCTCCTTAGTAATGATACAAGCAAACGATGATGTAAGTTACTTTAACATTTTTTGCTTCTGGCTGCTGGTTGGTGTGGGAGGGGCAAATTACCTGTTTCTGTGGGTGTTCTTGCCACAGGGACGGTTACTAGCTTCAGTCTCCATCCCATGCAAACCCTCCTTCTGCCTCCATGGGCCTCCCCGTCACACAGGGAGCACGCTGCCGCTCTCCAGAAAGCTTCAGTGAGTAGGGAAATATTGTTTTCTGCTCCCCAGCAAACCTGCTTAAGTTGAGGGAAAGCTGCCAAGCAAAGTGTCCTACCACGAGTGTTCTGTTTGTAACTTACTGTTTCAATGTTTGTAGCATTCACAACTCTTGAGAGCAAGAAACATGTATTAAAGGAAAGCTATATATCTGCCTATCTACCAGACTAACCACACTTATGCGCCACAGTTATACACGTGCAATTGTTTTTAAACGCAAGCCTCAGCTAAGAATCTCTGGTTCTATTTTAGTGGTTATTAAGTTAAGCAGAAAACTTGAATGATTTTTTTTTAAATAATCCATAAAGTGTATTTTACTTCACACTATACTTGTATTTAAGTGAAGCACCTCTAAACTGATCATCTAGCACTGGCTATCCCTTCTGTTTGGCAGAATAAGGCACTCGACCTCGTTTGGCTTGGCTGCTGCCATTCTCACACACAAACATTAGCCACCTTGCTATCACAGCTGGCCAGCTGGTGGGGACAGGAATTGGGGCATGAGCTGTGCAGCGGGGCAGGCAGTGTGCCAGAGCAATGGTCGAGGGAAGGGGGCTAATGCCACCTAAATAGAAAAGAATGACTGAAAGCTTTGCCTTTATTCGGTCTTGGAGAGCAATGAAGGGACATCGTTTGAGGGGGCACTGACTTACATACTGCCAAAGCTCTTTTCTGCTTCAGCGCAAATTTTCTGTTTCAAATCAAGCCTACCAGCCTGCTTATAGATCAGCAAAAATGCTACTGCACATGGCCCTTTGTGGAGGCAGGAGAGAGAAAGAATTGGAAACTGCAGAAGTAACATAGGAACTGGGTGACGACTTCTTTCACCTTTAAATGGTGCCCTGCTTAGGTCTGAGGACAAATCCCTATTAAAAAGTGGGGCTTGCCTGGGGTCACAGCCTGTGGGACTCCTGCAGTTGCAAGTTCCATGTGTTTGCTGCACAGGGCAAATTTAAAAATCGATCTCTTACATGCATTCCCTGTGTTTTATGGAAAATAACAGATACATCTTGAGAGCTCTACTTTTAAACTATTCTTTCACCTCATTTTATTACACTTCGTGCAGAGTGAGACATTGTTTTTTGTATGTAAAAAACCATAACGGGTTACTTCCAGCAGTGCACAAATAACTGCAAAGAGAGCATTTGTGGCTTCATAAAAGTGCATATGCAGATATCTAAGTTTCATTACTTGTATTACCATAGCTCCTAGGAGCCTTAAAGGAGACTTGTTCTTTGGTGTGATTGTACTTAATACCCATAAATGCCTTGTAAAACTCTGAAAACCATGCGTGCACCTAGCTATGCATATATAAGGGCATGTGTGTGTATGTGTGCGTGTGTATATTTACACATCCCTGCAAACCGCAGGACTGTGCGAAGGCATCTGCCTCGATTTACCAGACAGTTTTACGAAGCTGTTCTTCGGAGGTTGCACACATCAGTAATTAGACAGCAAGGGGGAGGTTAAAAAACAGAAGTGCTTTTCCTGGAAACCAATACTCTTTTTTTTTTTTTCTTTAAATTTCCAAGTTTTACTGGCAAACCCGGCAACCTATAAAGACATTCTTTGGCAGAGCGCAGAAAATAATGGCCTGGATAGGGCTGGCATCCCTCTTAGCGCTCACTGCCCGCAACAACCCGGTGCCTCGCGAAATCGGCACGGCGTGGCCACTTCCAGCAGCCCAACAGCGGCAAAAAGACGCCCGGAAGGGTTTAGGTGTTCATTTTCGGGGTGGGTATTTTCGTTGGTTTTGTTTTGTTTTTTAGCTTTTTGGGGTTTTTTTTAAATCCCTCTTTCCCCGTGGCGTGGTCAAGGGTAGAGCGCGGACATTCCGCCGGGGGAGCCGCGGTGCGCAGGCATTGTGCCGGCAGGTGCCCGGCGGAGGAAAGCGGGTGGAGGCTGCGGAGAGTGGGACCCGCGGAGGGGCGCGGAGTGGGCGGCAGTGGCGGGGGC
>NW_009727725.1:0-2182 GCF_000703405.1 Apaloderma vittatum
TCATCAGCAAACTTGCTTGTTTGTATATCTCGGATATAAAGCCCCCATCCAATCTGAAGACAGTTTCCTTCCTGTGCCTCTGCATTCCCACCAGCTCCTTTCAGCAGCGCTGGTGCGTATAAGCCTCCATGGCGAAATGCTTCAGGAAGACAAATGAGTAGAAAGCCATTAACTTATTTTGTGAGTGGTTAACATGCATGGATAGCTTCCTGAACTGGTCTGATAATGGACAGAAATAGGCCTATAAGTGAATGCGGGTGGTACACATGGGAAAAGGACTGAAACTTTCACGGGCAGCTAGTTTGGCTTCCTGGCAAATTTAAACCTTAGTGAGCTTAGTTCCATCATGACACTGCATCCCGAGCAACAAGCACTTTGGCTAACAGTGACAAACACAGATAATCAGGATTCTTGCCGCAATTATGTTAAAAGGTATTCAGTTCCTTGAAAAAAACCCAAAGATAATCTTTGACCTAGATATCTCCCTGCTTGGAAGTAAAATTTAAAAGATGACTGGCATAGCTGAAGAACACAATAACTGAACAGTGATCTGGCCCAGCAGATGAGGGGAGAGTAGTGGCTGTCATCTTCACCAGGCTTTTGTCACTGTCTCCTGTAAGAGCCTCACAGAGAAGCCGTTGATGTATGGGCTGGATGAGCAGACAGGGAGGGGGACTGAAATCTTAGCAGTGTACCCCAGGGGTCAATACTGGCCCCAATTCTGTTCAAGATCTTCACTAATCACCTGCATGACGGGGCAGAACACGCCCTCAGCAAGCTTGCAGATGACACAAAACTGGGAGAAGTTGCTGATAGAGCAGAGGGTTGTACTGCCACGCAGAGGGACCTGGACAGACTGGAGAAATGGGCTGACAGGAACCTCATGAAATTCAGCAAGAGGTGCCAAGTCCTCCACCTGGGGAGGAACAACCTCTTGGCACCGGTTTGTGCTGGGGACCACCCAGATGGAAAGCAGCCTCACAGAAAAGGCCCTGGGCTCCTGGCTGGCACCAAGCTGACTGGGAGCCAGCAATGTGGCCTTGCCACAAAGAAGGCGAATGCTACCCTGGATGGCATTAGGCAAGACAGTCCTTCACGTCTGCTCAGCGCTGGTGAGGTCACACGTGGAGCACTGCGTCCCGTTCTGAGCTCCTGAGCACAGGAGAGACACGGACACACCAGAGAGAGTCCAGCGAAGAGCCACAAAGATGATGCAGGGCCATGAGCATCTTTCCTGTGAGGAGAGGCTGAGAGGGCTGGGACTCCTCAGCCTAGCGAAGAGAAGGCTTCAATGTCATCAATGAGTACAAATACTTGAAGGAAGAGTGTGAAGAAGATGGAGCCAGGCTCTTTCCAGTGGAGTCCAGTGACAGGCTCAGAGGCACCGGGCACGAACTGAAACATTGGAGGTTCCCTCTGAACACCAGGAAACACTTCTTCCACTGTGAGGGGGGCTGAGCATAGGCACACGTTGCCCAGGAGGTTACGAAGCCTCCCTCCTTACAGATGTCCAAAAGCCACCTGGACATGGTTCTGGGCAAACTGCCTCTGGGTCCCTTCCAACCTGAACCATTCTCTGATACTCAAGGCATACTCAAGACATTTTGATACCCCAAAGCAGCAGACAGACAAAACAGTGTCCTGTACCACATCTAAAAAAAATAAATTTGAAAGTAGCAATAACAATTATTTAGCTTTCTTGACTAATTACTATAGAAAGAAAGCTTCAATTTACCAACAGATAGCACCTCAGTCTTCTCACTACCTGGGGAGACAGTGAACATGTTCATTTCCACACCAGCTACTTGCTAGTAAATGTCTCCTTTAAACAATTTGAGGAGGTTTCTGCGTCACAGATCATGAATCTTCTGCGGGACTGTAATTTGCCTGACATTTGCTGAAAGGGTAACACATCAGAATGCCAGTAATTTGTGAGATTTCTGGAGAGCATGAGAGATAAACTCTTGCCACAGGTATTGGATGGGCCAACCAAGAGTGACACACAGCTAGATTTGCTCTTTAGAAGCAGGGAATAACTGGCTGGATATGTGATAATCAGTGGTAACCTTGGCTACTGTGACCATGAAATAGAGAAGTACAAGATCTTGAGGGGAGTGTGGAAGGACAGTTAGAGAGGCAGAGATCTCAAGTTTCAGGAGACCAGACTTCACCTTATTTGGGG
>NW_009727726.1:0-11551 GCF_000703405.1 Apaloderma vittatum
GAGGGGCTGTGTCACCGAACGACCGGCAAGTAGCCCGGCAGGGAAAGCAGGTTTGGAGCCGGCCCCAGGAGCAGGGTGGTAGCGGTGAAGCATTGGGGTCGGCAGCGATCGGGAGAGAGGAGAGGCCTGGAACTGGGAAACATTTGCCAGCTGGGGGAAAGCCAGCACCAGTTCCATATCCCAGGAGGAAGCACCGCATACAGTGTAATATTTCCACTGATTACCATCGCACAATACTTTTGTTTTTCCCCCTCCCTGTTTCATGTCTGCATTTTCTGTTTCAGTCGGCAGGGTTTCCAAAAAAAGTAGATTTTTCTTCAATCACATGCACATTCCACAGAACAGTAGTAGTTCAGTTCTGAGGCTCATTTTTTGTGACAGTGGATTTTCTTTGATATGGAGACATGTTTTCCAGTTTTGTTCTTTCCTAGTTTGTTTTATACTCTCCTATGGACAGACTGTTAAAGACAGAATTTGAGTCTGATGATTCAGGCTGATTCCTCAAATAGGTAACTAGTCCCATTTGTTCACTTGTCTTTCAGACCCTCTGCACACACTATCAGCTGAGAAGGACCATTCAAAGTCAAATGTCCACGGTCAGCTTGTTAGTGATAAAGTGGTAGGTGTTGGCTTTGGCCACATGTGTTGGCTCACATGTGCACCTTATGTTTCTGTGTGTATACATACTCGTGGGTAGAAATTCTTAATTCTAAGCTGCTCCCTTAAAACAGCAAAACACAAAGCAAAGACAGCAGTTTTATCTAAAACAAGACTTAACGTGATTGTTGGCCTAGGGTGTCTCTGTAGCAGCAGCCTAGACATGCCAAGTTTCTTGTCCTGAGTAATTTCTTAAATTGTGTGTCAGTATTTTAAATGGAATATCTCCAAATGCTGTTAAGAATAGCTTGTATATGGTATTAAGAACCGGACAGTTTTGGGGCTGTTGTTCAAGCAGAGCTGTGAAAATATGTTATTTCACATGGTCCCTCCTCACCTCAGGGTATACTTACGCTACAAGTCAAGGCAACATACTTAGTTTAAAATTACTAGGTAGCAACAGCTAAGCAGTCTGTAAAGACTGCAAACCCATCCTGACTTTTCATACTAAGTTAGTGCAATTTAACTTCCTAGCTAAGCCCTTACCTGGTTAGCCCATGCTTGGCTCCCTACTGCTTTTGCTCCCCTGCTATCAGTATTCACTCTAGCTAGTTTAAAACCAGCTAGGGCTTGCCTGTGGGCGTTGCAGTCACTCCTTTAGACAGCAGCGATTGATGGCTGGACAGGCTGCATATAGGTAGAATGCCAAAGGAAAACAGACTTTGTACAACTGCACATTGAATTGGATTTTAAACAGAGTCCTCCTGAAGCTGTGCACTTGAGTGAGCCTGCAACCCTGAAACACCATTGCTGTATGTCAAGGAGAAGATCCCTGAGCAGTTTTCCAGCAATGGAATCAAGAAACGTGTTTGAAGAATGTTTCTGGATGTCTCTTACCCCATTATCTGAGACATTTTTCTTACATGAAGAAAACGTGTTTGCCTCTCCAGAGAGAGGCATGCACATGGAGCTGGAAACGTCACCTGTCATGGTAGAGATCCTTGCAACAATATTGCTTTGCTAAGAGTTCAGGCCAGACAAAGCAGGCATACTGTCACTAACGTCATAGGTGTAACAGTGCAGATGGGTATGGTGACAGACTGACTTGATTAAATCATATTTTAAGCCTATGAGTCAGCAAGCGCATAATGTGCAACTCAGAACAATACAATGCTGAATTCTTAATCTACAGCATCACAAAATGGAGTGGACAGGGGTTGTGATAGTATTAGGTTGTATATAGGGTTTTTCCAAATTCTGCAAAGTTCACATTTCCTGTGAAGGGAAATTAAACAAAAACGCAGTCTCATGCACAGCAAGCAGTTACTCGTAGTAAGGTGCTTAGATCTTCATCATCTGACACTCCCTTGCACTCTGGTGAGTTACTGTACTTGAAATGTCACCACTAACCTATATGCATTGGAGTTAGCACACACTGAAATGAGGGGCGATTCACAATTCGATCCCCATTTCAGGCTTCACAGAAGCTCAAGCCAATCTCGCTACATCACTTATACTCACGTCACGATTGCAAAGATTTATCGGCAACCATAAATTTAGAGATTTAAGGCATGTCTACCCAGGGAAATTACTGCTTAGAAGGAAGGGTGTGGATTTTTAATGTGATCATTTCTGTGCGCTCTACTCCCGTTGAGATATTTTTAACACACACTAAAATTGTTGCAGTATAAAATAATGTAACTTTACTCTCTAAGTGGAGCACACGAAATAGGAGGGAGTTACATGGGGTAATGTGCTGGCAGTTCACGTTACTGCACATTCACAGTTACTGCACACTAACTTCTTTATGTAACGAACCGTTAGACCCTTTGATTTTAAGTATAAGTTTAGACACTGGAAAACAGCCGGAAGACATATCTGTGCATCTGCTGCTAGTCTGGTATGCTCTACATCTTGAGAAGTGCCACCTAACCAGCTGACACCATTAGCATACGTATGCCGCCTTCTTTCCCAGTCCCCAATGTGCAGTCCTGTAAATCACAAGCAACCTGAAGTGCTGACCTCTCTAATGCTGTTTGAAATCACTAAACCACTGCCTCTCTTCTTTGTGTCCACGCAAACATTAGGTCAAGGCACCGATGTTCAGAAGTATGGTTAGTAGCTTGATCCATTTCCCGGGCCACGGTTTGTACTTGGAGGGCAAAGATCTGGTGCCTCTATTTATTGACCGAAGATGGAAAGGGAGAGCTCAGCAGTGCCTGGAGGCTCTTCAGCAGCCTGCTGCGTAAGTGTTCTATGCTTGGATAATTTAAAACAAACATACAAACAAAAACAACAAAAACCCGTGTATGGTGAAGTGGCGATGACTGCAATTTGCTCCTGCTTATATTTCCCTTGAAATTAAGAGATTGCAGCTGTTGTGGAGTATGGTTGCCCATCTGTCTCTTACAGGATGGATTGTCGCACATTCCTTCATCCCCGTGCTATCCATTTTGCAGTGGTTGCCGGGAAAGAGGCTAGAGTTATTTCAAACTCTTATAGATCAGATAAGTTATGAAGACTCCAGTGACTCCTGGGTGTTACAGTCAGGAGCTGTTCCCTTTTAGTCCTGTGCCGTTGCAGTGAGTTTGATTTCTTTTGATGCTCATTCAAGGGTGTTTGAGGCCTAAACCAGGGCACCATGTTGTCAGTGCAGGGGTTTCTTAGTTGAACTTTCCCCTGCTTCTCAATTTGGGCTTCTGATTCAGCAAATACTTAAAAAAAGGTGATATGTTTTGACAAACTGTGTGTTTTTTGGAGTCTTCTTGTAGCTGTATCAAGACTGCAGACATCAGCCTAGGTAGATCATTGTTTTCAGAAGTTTTCACCACATTAACAAGCTAACTTTAGACCATAGGCTTTTCAGATGATGGGTGCTCCAGGGTTGCTGGTAATTGAGTTCTACTGCATGCCAGACAGTAATCAAAGATGTTTAAGAGTGATACAGCATATTTCAGACCTGTTTTTTTCATTTTTGATGTATTCTCGCTTACATAATAAAATAATAATTTTGGAGCTTCTTTTTTTTTTTTCCTTATTATTATTTTCAGCATTTCAAACAGCACATGAAAACCTCTGGCTTCTTATATTTTACCTGTAACAAGAACTTAAATTTGACACCTGCACTGCTTTAAAATTGATTTACATTTCAACAAAATGTATTTGCAAAATGTCTTGCAATTAACAGCAAATGAGAAATACATCCCCTCTGTTTCAACCTGCACTGATTGACAGACTTGCTGATAGAATATTTCCCAGCTGTCTTTTCAGTAGTTGCATTGCCTCTGCAAGGTTACCAGGAATAAATGCTCATTTATTTCAGCAAAGTCAGCAAATATAAGTCAAGGACATGGAAGAGGCAGGATCTGTGGAATAAAAGGGGCTATTTCACTGGGTTCCCATTGTGCCTATAACTATACCATAACAGGATGAACAGCTTATGCTAATAAAGTTAGATCATAAGAATAAGTGCCCACCTGTGCTGAATGAAACACAAATCCATCTGGATGGAGCAACAGTCTGATGTGTAAAGAGTCCGCCAGTGAAAACAGCTCAATTAGCTCATTTGAATTACAAACACAACGTGGCAATAATGGGTTGATTAGTGCTGAGCAAGTATCTCAGGTTACTGGCCTCATCTTGAAACATTCCCCCCCTTCTTTTGTTATGTGATATGACTGGAAGTACCGGGAAGAGATGACTTTAAACTTACCTTGGCAGTAAATTGTTTGTCACGGGAGGTTAGTGAAGCATCTCTCTGTAGGCTTTGCTCTAGCAGGTAGCCATACTGTGGCTCCCCAAGTTCCACAGCACAGTTCATGCAGGACTTAGACGAGGTCTTTGAAGACAACTAATCTCCGTGTGCAGCCCTCTGGTTTGGTCCCAGCTGTCGAGCAGCGTTATGTATTGCTAATTGTCTTTCTGCAAATATACCTCTGAGTGTAAAATTAGGTGGCAGCCACCAACTCCAGCACCCACAATCCTCCATGTGCGAGGTCAGGATTCTTGCAAGTTGCCAAAAGTGGTCTTATGTAAAACCTTAAGGACTTATATATATAGCTTAAGGAAATGACTTACCTTTAATGGCTTTTTTAAAAAAAAAGAAATTCTGTTTCTTCTCTTTTACCACATTGCAGGTTGAGAAGAGTAAAACTGGAGTTTAAAGTAGTTATGAAATCAAATAGCAATCCTGACTGCTCTAATGAGCTCTACCTCATGGTATTCCAAAGCTTTAAAATAAAGAAAAACCTCCAAGATGGTATAGTCAAATATAGTGAACAGTCTGCCTACTGTTCAAAATGGGGAAAAAATTGAGAAGGACTATTCTTACAAAAGAGAGACTTGTGGATAGGTTTTGAAACGTTCACAGGGTCACCGTAATTTTTCTCCTTTATTGGAGAATTCAAATTGAAATTGCTGTTTTAAAGTTTTCCACATTTGCTCCAAATCTCTTTAGCTACTTTTGAAAGATAGAAATCAGTAGTCTTCCCCTTTGATCATGCTACTCCTTTACACATATATTCTCTTATGCAAAGTTTTTCCCTCTTAAGGAAATGAGTTTGCTCCCCGCACTCCCAATATAAGTAGTTTACATTACAAGGTCAAACATTTACAAGTGGCCAGTTCTTTTAATGCCAAGTGCATGTTTTATTAAAGGCAGCAAATGTCCATTTCTTGCCCACACATGGTGGGAAATATGCGTGAAGTGTTGAACTGTTTGGTATATATATATAGGTAAATATGATTTGCTATATATATAGCAAAATATAATTGCTTGTATAAGTATGGGGATTTTGTGGAATTTGTAGTGTGCATCAGTGATTGTGTAACCAGAGATGTAGAGAGATTCTTTAAACAAAAAAGTGTAAGAAAAAAAGATCTGAACTTTGCTGAATGTACTTCTAAACGATACTCTGCATTTTGGCTTTCAGAGCTCAGTCTTCTCTTCAGATACCTCAAATTGTATATGAAGATCCTGAAGTTAGTGGAAGGAATCGCTACAAGTATTTTGCACGGTAAAGAATGAACTGATTTGAAACAGAGTTCAGTTTAAAAAGTACCTAAATAAATGCCAAAGCCATATTTTTTCTGGTTTGTTTGGGGTTTTTTCCTGTCAGTTCTTTGATCGTTGCTATGGAAAATATCAGTAGTAACCAAATCTTAAATCACAAGGGTTTTTTTAACATTCACACTATACCAGAATTTTCAGGTAATGAGTTACCATATAAGCAAAAGTACCTGGCATTTTGTACTTAATTATTTGTAGAAAGCTTTCAGCCATAGATCCTCCTACACAAAGGAAGAAGATGCTTACAAAGACATTGTGGCTCTCCAGACTCCTGGAAAGGTGCCTTTTAACTCTCAGTTTCTGCCAGCAGCAGAAAGGGGGCAAAGGGAATCCTTGATTAGCTTTTCAGCAATGTCTTCTACTGCAGAACTGCTCTGCTTCTTCCAGGATGACACTGCAGGTCAGCAGTGGACTCAAGATCTGAACCAACAGCTAGTCTACAAACATTCTCAACTTAGTCACATATACTCTGAATTACATTCACTATTATAGCCAGTAGCTATTGGCCAATATGTCTACTTTAAATATTAAAAAAAACGGTAAAATTTAATAAACTGAAGTTCTTTATGGCTCCTTTAACAACAACAAAAAAGAACAAAGATGATGTTATCTTTTGCTATTTGAAATTAAGCTTTAAAATCTCTCAAAGGCTACGGGAAATTGATAATGAACTGCAATATGCAAACTGTAAGAATGCCTAAGAAGGAATTATTAATATGTCATTTACCCCATACCTCTTTTGAGATCCTTCATAAAATATTGCAACAAAAAAGGAAACAATCCAATTAGCTAAGTCCAAAATAGATTACCTTACAAGCTGATAATAGGAATTTTTGTCAGGATTTCAAGAAGTTACTAAAAAAACCACTCTCTTAAAAACTCAGAGTGGAAAAAGTAAACTAATTAGTGAGACATACTAAAAATGTTGCGAACACACTCAAAACTAACTTCATGTAATTATTGTCTTGTTTTGCAATTCCGCTTTCTTCTTTGACAGAAGAATAACACAATCCTACTGGTGAAACTTCCTCTGTTACTTCTTAGCTATGAAAGAATTATTTAATATTCAAGCCCAATTCTTAAAAATGCAACTACACAATCTGAGTTGTGGAAGCAGTGTAATTCCCTTTAAATTAGTGGACTGCAGTTTTTCTAAACAGTAATGATCTTCTGTACTCATGGTTGTTGTCTTACGTCTGCATTCTCTCCTTTCAGACCTCTCATCCCTTCTAATAAGCTGATTCCACTAAATGTTGTTTGTGCAATGGCAAAGTAAGTAGTGAGTTCTAGAACGTTACTGTTGTGATGGGTCACGTCTCACCTGAAAAAGGCTGGGAAACTATTTAGCTGGTGACCAATTTATGTCATGATAAGCCAGAAAGAAAAACTTAAGAGATAAGCGTTTGTTCACCATTGAGAATTCCTGAGGAAACAGGTGACTGTTTCAGAATTTGCTTGTGGTATGTAAGTAATGCTCTGTGGGTAAAGGACATGTGCCTCAAATGTGTTATGATTATGAGGCCTGAAACTGAAAGCCAAGTGTCTCTGAATCCTAGAAGAGATACTAATGTAAGAAGATTCTCTAACACAGCCGTATTGTTGGAAAATCTTCAGATGTAGAGCATCCATGAAGTAGTCTAATGTGGTTTTCAGTGGGGATCAAATTTTGAGGGGACATAAGAAGATTCAGTTCTAGTAGAGTCAATGGAACTTGTATATGCTTACGTGAGAATGTAATTTTTGTTCTGAAAGTGCTGGAAAGACAATCATGTAAGCTAAACTGAAGCAGTCTTACCTAATTTTACACTTAAGCATTATTTACTTTTTGCCCATTAAAAGCAACACTTTAGAATGGATACATAGCAAAGATTTGATGTAATAACTTGTGAAAGCTGAAACCAGGAGATTTCTGGATTGTTTAGCTAAGGAGGGAGGTTTCAGAGGACTTTATCTTTACTAAAGATAATGGAGTTAACATCAATAGGAGCAATGTTAAGATGAAATAAAACATATCCTGCCTTTGACTTAGTGTTGTGTTTCCATTTTGTTTGTGGTGGTTTTTTTTTAATGAATGTGACAAATGTTCTTCCATCTTGCATCTCTTTAGGACAGAGCCCTGTGTCCATTCAGCTACAGGAGACAGCGATGTCTTTGGTCCCAAGTCACGAACTTTGGGCACACAGACAGATTATAGGGATGGTGAAGCCCAGACAGATCCCTATTCCCCTGAATATGTAGTTCCCAGTGGCTCAGTTCCTGAACTTCTGACACTTGCTACACTCACTTGGGGTGAGTTCTGAAATCAAGATAAATTACGGTAATCACATCACCTCTTTTGCAGGAGATTCTTTTTTCTTTTTTCCAGTGCCAGGTCTCAAGTCTATTGACAGCTTTGGCAGCCCTTTGTTGTCTTCCTTTGGGAAACATTATTTTATCTATTTCTAAAATAGGTATGATATTTTCCTACTTAAAAGTGCTGTGCTGGGGCATTTCATAAATTTGAGATTATTCAATATGAAAAGGTCAGGTCCATTCCAACCCCCTAGCATTCTGTGATATATTTTACAAATACAAACTGGGAGCAGCTTTTCCATTTACCTACTGTTCTTTAGCTGTTCTGAGCCATACTTGAGTAAAAAACAAACAGTATGAACACTGCTGCCCCAGAATATGCCTTTGATACTCGTCTTCTGGCACCCCACCTGCAATAATGATGGACAGTGGACATGCCAAAGAAAGTGCATGTTCTGAGAAAGTGTCGTCTTGTAAAAGTTTTTCTTCCTTTGCAGCCTGCAGTAGAGGAGTGAAGTGCAGTGTTAATGTCAACTAAGCTGTAGTAACTGCAGGTCCGACTGTTCCTCATGCTGCAGGATTTCAATGGCCTTAGAAGTATTTAGTTCTGGCTATTGATAGTTCTGCTTGTGTTTAACATATGGGCTTCTATCCATCCAGCCCTCTTTGTTTTGGTAGTGGTTATTTGCTATATGCACCATTTTCCTAAAGACCTCCTGCTTCTTGTCCTTGTAAGGTCGGGGGCTACCAGCAGGACTAGCCGAGGTGGAGATGATTGAACGTGCTCGGGAAAAACGTGCATGGGAAGCAACTCTTCCAGCCATGGACAGTGCCTCACAAATTGCGAAGAGGAGGAAAATGATGGAGGAGATGGAGAGGAAGGAATGGGCCTTTAGAGAACAGGAAATAGAAAAGTAGGAGCTCGGTTATACTCTTTCTTTTAATTATTGGCTGAATAGTGAAGGAACAAGAAGGTTTAGGGGACTGGCTGAAGGGTATAAGCGTTTTATTTCTGTGAAAATCCTCTGATTTTGGGAAGGGCTATATTTGTTACATTTAATATAAGAGACTACTACCACAATACTTTTTGTCAGTGGTAAACTCATTTTTTAAAAGGAAAGATTAAATACGAGATATGCAATATAAGCTATGTGTAAAGTAGTTGGTTGACTACTTTAGGATTTGATTTGACTACTATAGGATTTGATGATGAACGGCATTGCACATAACACTGCAGAGTACAGTAGGTCATACCTAGCTTTTTCTTTCCTTGAAGGTTGCAGAAGGTTCGGCTGGAAGTCTTAAAGAAGCTACTGCGGAGGCGAGTTGAGAATCAGAATGAGCTGGATGCCAAGCGCTTGGAAGACCACTGGCAAAATCATCAGAAGGCTAAAGAAGCGAAAATAAAAAAGATTCAGCGTGACTGTGCACTTGGTAAGTTTGAAAGGCTGGGAGAGAGCAGTATGAGACTTAGTTTTCAGATAAGCCATTTCTATTTTCACAAGGTTGCAGTCCTTTTTCAAGATGGAAAAGGTTGCATCTACAATATACATAAGCATGGCCAGCATTTGTTCTGGTCAAACAGGTCATGTTTTTATATTAACTAGCAAAAGCTCTTGTGAATTTCCAGAGATACAGCTTTTTTAGAACTATTTGCACCCAGAACCTTCTTGCATTTTTATTTCTTTTTTAGTGCTCAGGAAACTGATAGCTAAGAGGAAGAACGTGATGGGGAAACTGGAGAGACGAGATATCATCAAAGAGTATACTGACTTTGCGTCACAAACATACGCTCCTTTGTCTAGAATTGGTTATTTTCCAGACAACCATTCTGAACGCTATGTGGTAAAAAACTTCTATCTTAACACCTCTGCAGGTAAAGCATTTTGGAAGACTTAGTTAGTGTGAGATATTTACTTAAAATATTTAACAAAGCTCAAATTTCTCTCCCTGCTACTCCATTACTTACTCGCGGTGTCTATTTCTTAGGACTGTGCGAACTGGAAGCATGTCTCCCAGATTCTGTCATGCTGGTGAAGACTGAAGCTCCAAAACCTCAGTGCACCACCACTAAGACTGGATATGTCAAAAGATCAGCAAGGCTAGAGCTGGAGCTGGCACAAGTTCACCAGGTATGGAGCTGCACCCAGCAGCATGTCAGCTCCTCTTAGTTTTGAACTGCTCAGAAATGCAATCGGTAAGAAACATGTGTAAGCTTTCTCCAGTTTCCTGTGCTAAATTAATATTTTCTGCGAGTCAGTTTCAAGGACAGAATGGATCAAACATTCAGACTGTTGTAGGCATGACCAGTACTGCTCTGAAACTCAGTCTGCAAGTTCTGTCTTTCCCTGATATCTGCTTCTGCTCCAACAATATAGAAAACGGGCATAGCTGCTTCTGTCTTCCTATAGGTCAGGTATTTGGATATCAGATCAACTAGAAATTCTCTCCTGTCATTTGCTCATTCTATTTTTGGCTTGCTTTCATAATGGGTAAGAGGCAAGCATACTGGTCACACTGTCAAACTACTAATAATTAAATAAATCAAATCTGGATTAATATGCTAAAAATTCTGTACATTTCAAAAAAATGTACATTTTAAGTACACATTATAAAAACAACTGCAGCAAAGCTTAATTAAAATGACCCCACTTGTAAAATCGGATCAGAATGGTAGATGCACATCACCGTTGTTCCCTAACAACGGCATCTGATTTGCAAACATGCTAATAGTGTTTTGCATATCTTAATTTATCACAGTTGTTCATGCAGATGAGGTGTCCATACGTGCAATTAACCACTGAGGAAAGAAGTGCCTCATTTGCATCTACAATCACAATATTTGTAAATTACATGTACTTTTAAGTAAGCTTCTTGTGATGCTGTTGAGGGTTACCTTTTTTTAAAACCAGACATATTCTTGGCTGGCTGCTGTATCTCTGAAAAATATTGAATTTCATTTGTAAAGCTTGGCAACTTCCATTTATGCTTTATTTAGTGAAGAAATATTTCATAATTGCAAATTATGTGTATAGCCTTCTTGTTTTAGTGTAATTTAGTAATATTCTCAGTGCAGACAGTAACTTTCTACTAATGAATTTTAAATTTAAATCTTGTTCTAAAAAATCAATCACATTATCTCAAATTTAAATTCCACTGGATCTTGTAAAAGATGAAACATTGCATCTGATTATTATTCAGAATTAAAATTTTCAAAGAAATTCTTGAGTGCTACAGGAATTGTTCAAGAACTAAGGACATTAATTCACTACAGTTTTAGAGAAGAAAACACAGCAGTATTGAAGGGGCTTGAGTTTGGGGTTTTTTTTTTGCATAAAACTCAAGTAGTGGCTATGTATAATCTGGATCATAACATGGTTCTCATAGGCAGCAGAATGTTAGCCCAAGATTTCAGAGCTGAATTCCCATTAGAGCAATTGTATTCTCTTTGTTCAAAGTATTTCTTGCGGTTTGAAATACTACAGTGGAGTGTCTAGCTGTAGTCACAGAGAAGAAGTATGCCCAAATGCTGGCTGCTCACACAATAATGTCTCTTCAGAGAAAAACTAGTGGCCAAAGGGAGATGGAATGCCG
>NW_009727726.1:11582-40426 GCF_000703405.1 Apaloderma vittatum
AAAGCGGACAATTCTGCCTATTTTCTTTCTTAAATCAATGTAGATCACTTGGTCTGTGATGTATACCAGCTGAGGGGCTAATAAGCATTTCCCCACCACAAGAAGGCAAAACATGTACTATTTTAAAATCACAAAGCATTTCGTTTGCGGGCAAAGATGATAAATCCACTATGCAAAATGTAACTGCTGCTTTTAGATATACAGAAGTAGACACCCAGTGAGTTGGTCCAGACGAGCAGAAAGGTACTCACACTGTGAAACATCCAGACTACCTCAGCCACCGTTATATTTAAGCAAACTTTCTATTCAGAGCAACAAGAAAATTACTGCCTTAATTAGCACTTCAACTCCATAGTGCTGTTACTGGTCGCATCTCCATTTTGCTGCTTAAGTTTGGTGGCTATAGCATGTTCTGGCTTAGCAGGGCCTCTCCAACAGGTCCACCTCATAAGCTACTGGAGCTGTCAAGAAGAGGGCAGTAAAGCCTGCAGAGTACTTGAGTTACCTCAGTTTAGCACCTGAGAGCACAGCTGTCTGACCACTTGGCATAAGCAGTCTCGGTCCTGCCAACAACCTCCACCAGTATGAAAGAGGTTTAAAGCATGCAATTAAGGATCATCTCAGAAGGCCACCGTGTTGCTTTGCAAAAAAAACCCAACAACAAAAACCAAACAAACCCAAAACTGGTCTAGCTGAGCAGCTAGACCAGTTTTATTGTCAAAAACCTCTTAGTGCTGTCTTAGCACACTTAAATCGAAGCATTTTCTCCTGTAATCCTGGAAATAAAGCAGAACTCTAGAAAATTCCAAGAGTACACAATGATCTGGCTCTAGACTGAGTTTCTTTCATTTTCCCTGGATAATCTGCGGAAGGAAGTGGCAAGCAGAGGAGGAGTACTAGAGTTTGGCTTCAGAAGTAAATTAATTTTAGTAGAGGAAGTTTCCAAGGCTTGCTTCTCTGGCCAGACAAATGGCAAGATGCACTAGTCCTCCTCATTATGTTCCTCTTAGTTTGCCATATTGAGGGTTTTCCTAAGCTTAAATCTTGTAAGAAGGGACAAGCAATTATCCAAGGAACTATAACTGTGTCCTCTTGAGAATAAGAACAGCTTCTTCCAGTCTTGAAACTCAGCCAAAACAAGTGATGTTAGAAGCAGACTTTTTGAGGAGAATCCTGAAACCTTTTGCAGGAGTATTATGTACCCTCACTATTCTTTGAACAATTCTCTGAAAAAGAGAACATGACAGAGGCAGGACTCACCCAGGATTTACAGTCAAAACATTGATCTGTATCTTAAGCGAGGCTGATAAAAGGACAACGAAGGCTAGTTCCTAGCCAGCACAGACAATGGTGCTTTAAGGAATATGAGCCATTCTATAAACAGCCTTGTGGGAAAATACAAGGCATTAAGGAGCTAGCATACCGATATAGCCAATTACTATAGGAGAGAAATGCAACTGGGTAACTGAATACACCAAGGAATGGAGGAGCTGCTAGAAGAAATCCCAGTGCAGGACAATGCGTGCCTGTAGGCTGACCCTCTATGCTCTGGTGTCTCAAGAGGGGTGAAGTGTCAGGTAGTGACAAAGTGCTGCATCAAAATTATGCCAGACTAAGGAACCTCTCACCTCAGCATTAAGTGCAACTCGCATCACATCTGTTTTCCTTTATCCAGAGGCTGGAAGGAGGTGGAGAAGTAGGGAGGCCAAGAATGTCTCTGGAGAAAATCTCTGCCAGCTTCAAAGCATAGGAAAGTCTGCTGAAGCAGTTATTTCATCAAGAACAGATCTCCAGCACAGTGTTAGTTGGCTCATGCTCAGACAAGCTCTAAGAGCTATTATGTTAGTCTTGATTAGTCGAGGTGCAGCAGCCATGCTGCGTTGCAGAGTAGGTAGCCGGTCCGTTCTTGTTGGCCGCACCTTCTTCATTTGCAAGCAAAAAGGGAAACATGGCAGTATACTCTGTGCTGTACCTGAAAATAAAATATACGTAGTGCCTTGTGAAATGGAGAGGATCACAGAGACGAAAAAGATGGAATCTAAGGAATGATTTCTTTGAACAGAGAGTTGTTTCTCAAGCCACTGTCCTGACAAGAGTTCTGCTTCTGTCACAAGCTAGCGAAAAAAGCTAAGGTGTATGGCCAAAAGCATGCATGCCATTTACTGTTCACTGCATTTGCCAGGAAAGTGAAAAAGAGATGAATTGAGTGGCCCTTCACTCTCAAATCCAACCATATTGTATCATGACTGAACCTACTACCTGAAAAAAAGTAATGTAGTCTATCCCAGGAACATTCAAAGCATGTTATTCAGATATTTAGTGCTTTGTTCTCATTAAAGAAAGTGTTTTACAGTGATTCTTCATCCCTGGTGTTCCAATTTAAAAAAATGGTAACTTGTTAAGTTAGGCAGAACCAGTTAATGCAAAAAACCATATTTTCTTTTTCTTTTCTTACATTAAAGTCTTAAAATAACATAAAACCTCAGATTAGAGAAAGCAAATGGTAAGCATTTTTGACTTAGTAAAGATAGCAAAGCAGGCACTGTGCTGACATGAAAACTTAAAACCACTTCTGGGAACTGCAGTATTTCTCAAATCTACATTAATAAGAATTCCCTCTTGTCAGAAGTGCTCATAGATTTTTCTGTCTTTAAAAGTTGTTTTTCTGGTTGTATTTGGTTATTCTGGTTACCAAGAAATATTTTTGGAGGCTAGGGTTTTATTAGAAAAATTCTTATGAATGCAACATTGTAGTAATAAACACAGGAGCTGTTGTTTTCAAAAGAATCACAATTATAGGCAGCTTTTTTCTTTCAATTCCCACCCCCTGCCATGCAAAGCACGTTATAAATCATAGGAAGCACTGTTATAATCTTCATGCCAGAGAGCTCTAAGGTCATCGAATACAAGAAACAGCTCAGAAAATTTCTCAACATTTTTGAGCTATAACCATTTCACGCGGCTTGTAAGCAGTTTATAAGCTTTTATTGTTGCATTATTAACATGGTCCATTTCAGAAGTTTTCAATAACAGAGCGTTTTATCCCCTCCACCTAGAAAACTCTCTCCTTTTCTGGAGCAATTAATTATCCTGGCCTGAAAGGGCAGATCTAATATGCAGGAAGAGTTTTGTACCATGACTACTGGAGTTTCAAAATTTCATTAATTTCACAAATAATTTCTTTGCAAGTGCCATCCATTTCCTGTTACTGGAGAGAGAAATTCAGCATGTGATATTTTTTAAGTTTTTCTTTCATTTCTCTCCCTAGCGAAATACTGTATTTGAACACTTGAAAGAGAGAGAGTGAGAAAAGAAAAAGGCACATTTTCCTTGCTGGAATTTTTCTTGTTCAGTTCTTTCAGTAATAAAAACTGCAGATCCAACCCATACAGTAGTAGGTTTATAATTTTGAAGGAGCTTTAAATGTACATATGGTCTTCCCCTTTCTTTGCGAGCCAAAGTGTGGTGTCCTACAGCAGGCAAGCGTTGCTGTGCAGTTGGAAATGATTATCTGAATAATTTGTTCTAAGTAGCTTGTGATGGGAAGTTGGCAGGACTTTGGCTCTCTATACAGCTTGAAAATGTCTCGAAAGAGTTGAAGCCGTGGTGGCATTTCCACTCCGTGCCTGCTCTGGCTGGCAAGGTTTAGCATCTGCCCCCAAACAGCTGCAAGCAAGATAAAACCTACTCATAATGGGTTTGTGGATCTTCTTGGAAGGAGGAAATTTTCAAGCCAGTTAGTTTCCCTTTCGGCCTTAGTCCACTTGTACTGTTTCTGGGCTGCTAGGCAATGGCAGATGCACAGAGAAGAGTTTCAAAACATATTTTTGCAAGGACAGGGTCCTTTAATCCTGTGCAGTAACAGTATGTCATACAACAACATTTTGCAGAGGAAGGGTCACAGAACAGTGGCAGCAATACTCTTCAGGTCACCCCCATCATAAAATCTCCTGACCATATGACATTTCCAATGTGCAGTTACAAGCATTATACCTATAGTTAAAGGCGAAGAGTTATAACTGTTCTGTAGTGATACATAAACTGTAATTAAACTGTGATATTCCTACCCACTTTTCATGTTCTGAAAGGATTTTACCTCTATCTGATAGGAAAATAATCAATGTTTTTGTCATTTCACAAGGTAAGTAACACACACAACTGCCTCTGCTTGCGTATGGGTCAGTATTTAATTGGTTCAATAAGATTCTTATTTTAAAATGATAAAAATAAATCTGAAATATGCTTTTATTTAAGAATGTGTTAGACTGGAGATTAAGTTCATACCAGTATCTGTATTAATTTTAGGTTTCTTGCTCGATGCAGTTGCTGATGACTGACTTGTAAATACACTAAATAACTCAGTTCCTTCTTACATGTGATTTTGAAGCTCCCATCAGTATCTTCTGACTAACCCAGAGCCTCATCTACTGACCATATTTAGTTCTTCAGTTGATGTGCAGTAAGAGATAGAAGCCGCAAACCTGCAAAGTATAAAATATTTCGTCTCCCTGTAGTCAATGTGATGAGCAACAGTCAGCATCTAGAGGACTGGCTTTACTGTGTTGTTCTGTCTAGCCCAGTTCTCATTAAAATGTATGTCTATTCCAGGCACTGTTGGAGAAGAAGAATAAAGTCAAGGAGCCAAAGAAGCCCCTCCGTTTCCTGAAAAAAGTAGAAAAGCCTGTTCCTCGGCCACCCACTCCAACCCTAGAAAAGCCATCAATTGTAAGTGGGCTGATTTTAGCACTTTTTTTTCCTGTTGGTCCGTGAGTGTTTCATACACAGTTGTTAAAGGAATGCCCAGAGAAGAAAAGAAGTGTATTTATGTTAAAAATAGCCATCACTATTTCTTAAGTGTTTTTATGTTAAAAATAGCCATCACTATTTCTTAAGACTCTCTTAGTCTCTCATTCTGTAAAGATACTAGCAGCCGAAGAATTGAAAATATCTGTTGACCAAATCCTTAACTAAACTTTATTTTATAAAGACATAAATTAGTAGACATGTTATTCTCTTGTTCTTGGGGAACAAAAAGACAGAATCACATTTTTATTACTATTGCTTAGTGTCTTCAGACCTTATGATCTGAAAACAGTATCATAATCCATCAGAGCAATTACTTTTAGTTGTGTTGAAGTCCCTGAGACTTTGGGTGCTTGGTACTGAGCATGCACTTCATTAATTTTCTGGAGTGAAGCTCCTGTCATCATACAGGATGCAGTCTTTGATGAGCATGCTCCAGTTCACAGAAAATTATTCTTCTGCAGAGACTGAAATAGCAGTAATGATGTGTCATGGGGGATGTGATATGCTGTAGGAAAAAACAACTTTTTAAGGGAGCTGCAACTTATTTTCTTTTCGTAAAGTAATGTACTTAGAGAGATGGTTGCCCCAATGGATTTCTTCAGCTGCTTATTAATACTGTTTTCATGATATAGTAAGGATCAGACACAATTACCATTTAAATTAGTGAATTTAAGAGTCACACAACCGTGAAAGTGAGAGAGAAAGACTTATTAGATCATCCATGCTGTCTTCCTTTGTGCGGTATGATGTCCTGTGTTTTATACGGTCTGTTTTAAGATGACTGAAACAAGAGTATCTCCTTGGGAAGAGCTTTCCACAGCTCTACTAACTCCTAGGTATTAGATATTTTATTGTGGTGGTAGATTTACACTATTTACATTTACCAGTTGAGCAGATTTTTAAGTACTTCCAGGTAACATGGAAAGAAATCAGATTTGTCCCCTAGCTGTAGTCATTCTCTAGTGTGTTTACAGTTTTTTATTTTTTTTGAAAGAGATGCAATACAATAGAATTCCACCTAAATGAATTCTGTCAACATTGGGTTTATTTTCAAGTATCTTTATGTGTGAACACATAGAAGAGTGAAGCTCTCCAGCGAAGCTCAATCTGTCGAATCAGGACACTTCAGCCGGTGATGAGCAGCACTAACATCTCCTGCCTTGCAGAATCCAAGTAGGGTTTCTCCTACCAGCTGGCTGCGAGGAGCACTGACAGCAATGCTCCTCTCTGTTGTTAATGCTTCTCTTCCTGCCATACACACATACGAGCACCAACTGCTAAGTGCATCAGCCTTTTCCTGCTGGAGTTGAGGATCTCAAAAGGAAAGTGTGCCAGAATGACACGGGCCACAAGGCATACAAGAGAAAGCAGAGAGAACAGAAGCTCCACCACAGGCCTCCTCAACTCCTCTCCCCGTCATTTCTTATGCACTTACAAGCCACCACAAGCTCACAAAGCACCTCTTAATCCCTTCACTGGTTGATCACTTTCTCCCAGCCCCCTCTGGTTTTCAGCCTGTGCCTAAGAATCTTCTATATCCTTAATTCCTTTTTTTTTTTTCCCTGCTAGGCATGATAGGCTTCCCATCTCCCTTCATTCTTTCCTGCTGCTCTGTAGCGTGCAGATGGAGAAGTTGATGATTACCCTTGCTAAGACATCGTTTGCAGCACTGAACAACAGAAGTCAAGAAAAATGCATCTCACAAAAATTTAAACCAAATCTTAGTTTAAATCCAATCAAGCAGTTCAGCTTACCAGCATATGTGCCATCTGCATTTCCAAAGCTCTGTCCTGAAGGGCTTTCACACTATAGCCAGCTGACGTGGTACAGTTTAGCTCTCTAACTGGACTGGAAATTCATCCCTTCTTTCCAAGGAAAAGCGACAGACCATATCAAAAGCCAGTCCGTTGGTTAGTTCTGCTTTCCTCCTCATGGGTGGTGGTGCAGAATGGCAGGGAAGAGAAAACTTCATCTTCAACACCTAAGAAAAATACTAAGACTCAATCCCTCACCACTTCTCTCATCCCACACTCTTCCCTGTTTTTCCAACACTTCTGAAATACCACATTTCAATGCAGACCTCATAGACTTTTTATTAAAAAAAATTCCTTGCAATTTTTAGATTTCTTTTTATCTTTCCCAGGCACCCCATGGGCCTTTTCCTTCTGCTACTGTCAACTCTGGACTAAGACCCCTCGGAAAGAAAAAATGCTGACAGCCGTCCTTCCTCTATTTAAAATAAGCCTTTATTTTTATTCCTCCTGTGATTACGCTCTCTTTCCCACTATGCCCCATCATTCTTACAAGCTGGTATCAATCCCACAATGCTAGGGCAGTAAAGTTCTCAAAGAGACAAATCACAATATAACTTAATTATACTTCCAAACTATCACTTTCTAAGTCTTAAATTTACTTAATCACTTTGATAAAGGTCACCATTGGAATAAATATAAAAGAAAAATTGTTTATATTCCCTTTTAATTTAATCCCTTTATTTACGGTTAACAGTTATCTTGCACCTTCTTCAGTAGTGATTCTATCCCCTTCATATCTTGACCTGATAAATTAGTGTTGATGATCATTTTACAAACAAGCGAGTCAAGCTACATTCAGTCAAGCTACAAATAGTATTTCTAATGCATGCAGTAATTTTCTTCATCAACATCTCCTTATCATCAGGTACTGCTCTCTAAAGACTGTCTAAAATCTCAAATACAATAGAGCATTTCTCCCACATCTCTTGCAAAATATGGAAGTATGTATTATTTTGACTCACCTTCCTTTCCCTAGAAATTAGGAAGGTGTTCAGAAATAACTGACAAAAAGCTGGATATGAGTTAAACTTTTTGATAGTTAGATGGATAGTCTACAGAAATCTCAGTCTCTAAATAAATAATTAATTATTGCATGGACATTTCTTGTGTTTTGGCAGGAGGAAGAGGAAAGAGAAATGGCAGTGATCTGTCTGCAGAAGTTGCTTCGAGGCAGGGCTATTCAGAACATGGTATTCTGTGTCTCTTTGTTTATGTCTCTCTTCAGAATGATGGTGGGAGTGATTGAGAGCGTGCTTGCAATCTTTCTTCCACAGCACTAATCAAGGATAATGAGGTTTCTGCAGTATATCCTCCTGTACGTTACCTGGAGTCCTTCAAGGCAGAAGTCTTTGCTCTCCAGCCCAGATTTCTTACAGGAATTACTAGGTTCCTACATATGTCTGTGAGTGGCTCCCTGTTCCTGCCATCCCCTATACTCAGCTGTTTAATTAGATGCTGCACAGTGGAATTACTCAAATGGCAAATTTGAGACTAGATCTGGACTATGGATATATTCTGCTTTGATTATGCCAGGATCTTGAGGCACAAGAAGCCTCCCACATTGCAGCAGGGCAGCTTGTATTTCATACCATCATTCCAGTTTCCTGTGATGGCGAGCTGAACCTGAGATATGGAGCAACTGAAGCATACCACTATGATTTCCATCATTCTGCTTTCAGTGGAGCAGAAGTGGGTCTAGGTAAAAATTGAGTAGCCATGCCTCGTCATCTTTATATTAAGCAAGTCTATCACTTTTGATCAGATTGGTCCAGAAGGTTTGTTTACTTGCCTGCTGAGAATATAATTGATATTCTCCTTTGCACTACTTATTTAGTGTTTGTGAAGTGTCCCCATGTGGGACCCTGACCTCAGCTTTAGCAAACAGTTCAATACTGTGAAAGTACTGAGGTGGAGCATAGACTTCCTAAGTCTTCTCCAGTTCTGTGGTGATCCATGAGAAGGCTGTCTGATGCCATTTCAGGACTGTTGCCTTTCACATAATGAAATGTCTCATCAGTTTAGGAATCTCCTTCCAGCTACTACTGGATCAGAAATATATGACTCAGTTGGAGAGTGATGTGAGCAGTGTTGAGTGATCCTTTTTGCTGTTGGAAGTCCTGTTGGAAGAGAGGGGGGATGAAAATAAGACAGGCAAGGGCTGGGCAACATAATCCCATAACAGGGACAGTGGCAATTTCAGCAACCTCCCCACAAATTTATTGCTATAAGCTGTTGCTGGACTTCCTCAAGACAAAGGGCAGAGAACAGTAGATGCTGAAACAGGAGACATCTAACCCTGGACTGAGGAAAAGGGGCAAAGCTTACACTGGGAAGCTTTGACAGTCAAGCTGATGTAACAAGATATCCAGAAGGCTATTGCCCTTTTCACTTGACATTGGTGTTGCTGTTCCACATTCCAGTGGTCTGAGGTCTGGATGAAGCCAAACAGCATTAAAAAAAAACCCCAAACAGTAATTTTGTAATAGAGTAGCAAGGGATCATCCATACTCCACAGCAGAAGGTCTCAACTTTCATCTTCTGTGCAGAAGGGTTTAGGCAGGATTTACCTGACAGCTGTAGTATTTGCCTAAATGCGGCCACAAACTCGTTACAGAGAGCTAGGTCTTGGAAACAGCTGACTTTGCAACTTGGAGAAAAAGGGTGTGCTCTGCTGGCAAAACATGTTGATCTGTGGTCTCTATTTAATATTGCTTGGTTGTTTATTTTAAAGATGTTCGAAGGGAAGGAGAAGCGCCTGGAACTGATCCAAGAGCTGCGCACCACTCACGCGCTCCAGGAGGACAGGCAGCTGCTTTTGAAGGCAGAGGCGCAAATGACACAGGCTCTACAGCAAGAGCGTGACTTGCAAATGCACCAGGTTTGCCTGTATAGATGGGAAGGCTCATGCACAACACTGTCCTGACTGGGAACTCTGTGCTTGCAGTACCGCCAGCACTCTCGCATTTCATTTCTTTACATTTTCTATTATCCACAGCACAGGAAGCACTCCAAGTAACAAAAATGCTCTCCTAGCACAGGCCAAGTATTGAATGCCTGAGGGGCTAAAAACGCTCTCTCACTGCTGTGGGGGCTCTGGGGATCTCAGAAACAGACTGAGGCACCCTCACCACAGCTGCTACCCAGGCTGCACTTGCTTTGTTTGCAGACAAAGCACTTGTTTGTATTTACAGGGCTTTGAACAAAGCGCACTGTCAGACGAACCTCAGTTTTCCCACATTTCAATCCATTTGACTGGTGCTGTGACCTGGCATCACAATACATGCTTGTCACTCACATCTGTCAGATGTTTTATTGAATGTGTGTTACTGCTCTGTCATTTCCCTGTTGCTTTACTAGCTTGGCACCCTCCCAGGCTCCTCATCAGGCAAAAAACATCACAAAAGAAGCCAAAGCGGACTTACTTGGTAAATCTTGCTGGCCTTGAGACTTCTAGGATCTTAGCAATGGTGTCACATTGTTGTACTTGCCACTGTTGTGAGAGTAGAGAAATTCTGGGCTCCGTCCTCTGCCAAGGATCTAGTGAGAGCTGGGGATGCAAATTCCCATCCAATTTCTTTGTAGGCCCACAACCTTCCAGAGCAACGTGAATCAAATGGCAGATGCTGGTCTGAAACGGATCATAAAGAAATTTGCTCCAGGCTGCACTGCATTTCACATAGAGTATTTCCCACATTCCTGCAGGTTTTCCTGTAGTTTTTGCTGCTCTCCTGGTTTTTCAGTGACCAGCTGTCAGGCAATTTTGCAGGTTCCAGATTATGATAACAGTATCCGCTGGCCACCTGGCTTGGTGGAGATGAAGCCAGACCTCTGCTTCCTGCTGGGTGGGCAGCAACAAAATTTCCCCTCAGATCTCAGTAAAAATTGAACCAGGTGACTGTACTTTATTGCTTATCATTTCCAGATGCTCCCTCATACTCAGGGAGCCCAGGTGTGGAATGCAGGAATACAGACTTTTTCTACTGAGGAATTAAGAGGAAAATAAAAGCCGTAGGCATTAGGAACTTGAAATGCTCCTTCTCCTGGAAGCCCAGATGAGAGTGAAGGATAAAGCAGGTCAGACACCATAATTCGTAGTGAAGGAGGGACTGCAAGGGGCAAAGATCCTGACCTCTGATCTCAGAATTTCCTTTTGGGAGCACAACTGTCCCCCTCTGCTGGTATCCATCTCCTCTTACTCTTACATTTTATTTTTTAGTTTTTTAATGTATCCCTGAAGGGTCACAGTCCAAACCTTAGGTCCTAAAACATTTTGAACTTTAAAACTCTCTGGAATGCAGGAGTTTTCTCTGTGTATAGCTATTTTAGAAAGTCACTGATGACTCACAGTTCTGTAGTTTTTGGTGATCACAGGTTGGGTTTTTATCAGATTTTTGACCTTTTCAGTATAAAAAGAGGCATTTTTCAAGAAATGCCTCCTGTAGAAAGACGATGGAAACAGATAAAACAGTCAAAGCCGAGAGTTTGAAAATTTCTAACCTTATATATAACAAAAGTCTAAGACAAGAGTGTTCCTGGGTTGTTTTCCTCCATTTCACACCGGTTTTAGACACAGCACCTGGAGCAATAAAGGAGCAGCAGCACTTTTGTTCTATGTTATCCCTCCCAGTGGGGTGGTGCAGTTACTTCATTGCTACGGTCCGTCTTAAGCAGCCATGGGCTCAGCACTGTCACTTCTAGATGTGTGCAACACTGACAGTCCCAGTTCCTTTGAAACACTGCATGAGCAAATGGAACAGTAGTATAAGAAAGCTGATTTATTACTACTTGTCTGGGATATTTCAGCTCCATTTTGAGTATTACACTCAGGATTACTCTGTTCTCTTCCAAGAGAAACACAGCATCCCAGCCAGTTCCAGACCTTCCCTCCTGCCAAGGACTGTGACTTCTTAGTCCATATTGGAGATAATGAACTCACCATAGATCTTGTCCCTTTCTGAAGCGCAATCACACATACCCAACCCACAAAACATGATGTGCTTGGAACAAGGAGTGAATGGCACAGTAATGCTGAACACCTGGAATCTAGCCTCATCTGTGACTTTCTGATTTTCCATTAACTGGAATTTTGAGGTCTTGTTTGCACTTCTGTAAACTCAATATAATTACTGTTGATTTGAACGTGTTAGTAACTTACACAGTTTTGGGTAATAACTCAGTAACTAAAACTGTAGGGATTCATGGCTGCTGTATTATCTCAGCAAGTTGAATCATTTTGGTAGCATCGTGAATGCCCAACCAAAGATATACCATTTCACTGAGGTGGCTTGAACTGTAACAAACATTTGGTATCCTTAGGAGAGGATAGAAATGCAGCTGTGCTCGTAATTGCAGCTTCCTAAATCTCTCCTTAAGCCTCCTACTTGTAAAGATTGAGGCTTTACTTTCCAAATGCTAGCAAGAAGCTTCATTTGCAATTTTTGATCCTGCTTTTCTGTTCTGGTCTAACTAAGCTGAGCACAGAAAGATGGAGAGTATCCAGCTGAAGTAATTTCATCGTCACTGTTACACTTCCCTTTTCCTGGTCAGGGCAGTGGAGAAGAGGAGACTCAGGGGGGACCTCATCACTCTCTACAACTGCCTGAAGGGAGGGCGTAGTCAGGTGGGGGTCGGGCTCTTCTCCCAGGCAACCAGTGACAGGACGAGAGGGCACGGCCTGAAACTGCGTCAGAGGAGGTTTAGGTTGGATCTCAGGAAGCTCTTCCTCACGGAGAGGGTGCTCAGGCACTGGGATGCACTGCCCAGGGAAGTGGTGGAGTCACCGTCCCTGGAGGTGTTTCAGGAGAGGCTGGATGTGGCACTTAGTGCCCTGGTCTGGCCGATGTGGTGGTGTTGGGTCATAGGCTGGACTTGATGATCTCAGAGGGCTTTTGCAGCCCAAATAATTCTGTGATTCTCTGAGTGCTCCCTGTAACAAGCAGATGGCCTCAGCCAAAAAAGTGCCTCCTAATACCTGGAATACAGCACATCTAGTCCGCATGTCCCCATGTGTCAGTATCAGGACTATTCCCGCCCTGACTAGTTTTGCCATTTTTTAGATATCAGAAGCTATACCCAGGAACATTACCTTATCCAGAATCCAAGCTAGCCCATGTAAAACAAGACGAATGCAAAACTCCTAGGGTTGTCCCACGGCTGGTCAGAGTGGACGTTACAGAGCTGTATCACATGCCTGTGGTAGTCCTGGGACTGTGAATGACATTCCTGGGGTTTGTAACACAATTCTTTGCTTTTTTTTTTTTTTAAAAAGCTGTCATCAGAAGAAAGCCTCTTGGCCAGGGAAGAAGGAAGGGCACTGGCGAACATATTTGATTTTCTGTCCAAAGAGCTGGTGAGGCTGCAAGAAGAACGGAAGATCCATGCTTTTGTCATGCTGGCTGAGAGGCAGAGGCGGATGCGGGAAGCGGAGGAGAGCGGACGTCGTCAGCTGGAAGAGAGGCGGCGTCAGGAAGAAGATGAGATTTTCAAACAGGCAAGAGAGGGAGATTGGTGGGACTGTGGGCGGTTTGCAGGAACTGCCTCCTTGTGGAAAGGTCCAGATGGAAGGGAGGTACTTCAGCTCTGACTTTGCTGATGGCTGATTTTAAAATTGAGGGGAAAAGCTTAGTGAAGAATGGACAATTCCTTTCTAAAAGAGTCATGGCCTTAATTTAATAATTAAAGATGATCTGTATACCCTTAGAGACAGTCCTGTTATGCATATTATGGATCGATGTAGGTTTCTAAATTTCCACAACAAACACCTATGGAGAAAAGATGTACCTAAATCTTCTTTAGGAATAATGTTTCATCAGCACTTGGTCTGTCCAGCAGAACTATTACGTGCTATCCCAGGCAAGGTTTTGGAAAGATTTTAGCCCTTCCCCCCCCCCCCCCCCCCCACCCCCCACCCCCCCCCCAATGGACCACAAATAACAAAAGGTACAAAAACTATTTTGAAGTCATGATAATGGATAGCATCAATAATGGGATCATTCTATGATTCTATGAAATCCAGAAACAAAAATCCTAAATTACCATATTCCGTAACTATTCTATAGTCCTATTCCTATTCCCTAGCTCCTGACTGCATGAAACATATCTTTCCCAGTTGAAAGGAATGAGTGGGAGCCTAATTGACTAAACCAATAATTTTCAAACTTTGTGGGAGGAGGTTAATACCAAGAGAGTCTGGCATAATGTTTATTTTTGTTTTAATTCTAACTTCTCCTCTTATCTTGTCTCCATTTCTGAGTGGGAAGCAAGGAGGGTCAAAGTGCCATAAGCTTATGCCCTTCAGACTAGCAGAAGGAAAACAGCCATTTCTAGAGTCTCTGCTCTACAACTATTATAAGGAAACCAATAATTTTATCTTAGTTTTATTCGTGCTACTTCGGCTGGCTTGATGGAACCTTTTCCTTCACGATTTGCTTGAATGAAAGCTGATTGATTTACTAAAGTCAATACTGATTTGGCAGTTATTGCTCAGGGAACCATGAGAACTGAGGAAGCAACTGCCATTGCGCTCACAGAACTAACCTGCTGCAGCAGAACCGGATCTGCGGATACATTTTCCTTCTACCATGGGTTCTTTCCTGCACTTGTTTCTGTTCAACCACTTCTCAGGAAGAATTATTAGAAAATAAATTTTTTACACGAGTTATTCTTCCCAGAAAGTATCTCTGAAATCAAATCTCAGGCTTGCCTGCCTGAAATTAAGGGTCTGGTGAAAATCTGATGTTGCTTCTTTGGAACTCTGCCACACTCCTGGTGGAGCAACAGGAAGAGAAACAGTATCTTAGTGTCTTGTTCCAGGTGGTGAAAGTGTACCAGAGCACTATTGACTCCTACTTGGAAGACATTATCCTGAGTAGTATGGAGAACACTGCTGAGGAACAAGCCAGGGAAGAGATTCGGAGAATGGCTGAAGAAATCAATGACATTGCTTACGAAATGGAAAGTTGGTACGTTCTTAAACGACACGTTAGAGGCTGTTTACAGCCGTTTAAAACCTGCCTGACCATCTGCACCCGTGGTTACTTGTATAATCTAAGACATGGGAAGGGCAGAACAATCCTGTTCACGATCACTTCATTAGCATGTGTGGGAACCACACTGTTACTACCTGGTACACACATATAAATCCATCAGAGCTTTATTTCTCTACAGCCCGTGCCAGATTCCCTTTGCAAATCACTTGTGGGATCTGTGAATCACCCTTTTTAGACTTCTCCGTGCCAGTGTGATGCTGTGACTGAGCTTTAAGCGAATCTGAGAACTGCCTAGAGCAATACCCATTCATACTGGTCTTTTCATTTATTTACACTGCTACAGAAACCCCGTTTGAAAGAGATGCTAAAAGATACAGCTATACAGCAGCTTTTCATTCTGGGGTGGCTGTTCTTTAAGAAACTGCCAGGTTCCATGGGGGTCAGTCATATTGATGGCTGCCTGACAAGGGACTTTGAGCAGAGTAAGTTGTTGAGAACACCACCGTCTTGTGTCTGGCTGGGGCATCAGCAGTGAATACTTTTCAGGACCTGCCAAACCTCCAGTTCAGTTTCTATGCTCTTCGTTTTTGGAACCAAGCCATAAAAATCCCAATGACACAGTGACTCCCCAATGGTACAGCAGCTGTGTATTTTGTAACTAGATGAATACAACCAGAGTGTTGAAATCCTTGGGGAGAATGAAGCATAGATAATGCATGCAGCCCCTGGGCCAACTGGGAACCCACCAAACACTGGCATGGAAAAGAGCATGGTGACCAGCCAACTGCAGAGTCACAAAAGGGAAGAATTTAGCAAACTCAGCAATGGGCCAGGGACTAAATTGACGGAGGTGCAAATCCTCAGAGGTGTTGTTCTGCATGTCTGTTTGTCATTAGTGAGAACCGGGCTCCTAAATACCTTTGAGGATAATGAGTCTGGGGCAGTCTTCTACCTGAAAATACTGCTTTCCAGTGCAGTATTGAACACATTGGCACTGCAGTGCAAAAGGGAATAGTCACACTGTCACCTCTTTGTAGGGTAAAGAGGGACCCAGCAATTATTGCCATAACAATTAACAATTCTAATTATAACATAATAATATGACAATTACTGCCATAACAATACACTCCCTTGAAGACAGTGAGGGTGTTTACAAGGCGGTCTTGTGTTTGCAGAGGTGATGTGGAAAGAAAATTAAAATACTAATACCACTCTGCATCTGTTCTGTAGTCGAACTCGCCTACAGTCAGAAGAGATCGTAGCAGAGCTGGTTTATGATTTCCTCATTCCAGAAGCTGAGAAAATGTCTATCAGAGAAAAAGGTAAGGAGTCCAGTAGCTTTACTATCTTTGTGAACTTGTTCAGCCTCCTCGCCCTAGCTCACTGATAGGAGAGATGCAGTGCCAAGCGTTGTCTCAGTTCTCTGAGATTCCTGTTTTGCACTCTGCAGGCAGAAAGTTAAGCCCTCTCACCCTTTTTCACCAATTTCTCATGAGCTTTAGTCACCATTTTAAAATGGTGATCTGAATTCAGACCTGATGTAAGTATGGTGTTTCTGCAACAACAAAACTACATGAAAAGAACCAGCCCATTGCACCTTCAAAAACAAACTGGGGAAAGTCTTTAAGTAGCATGGCTGTGAATTGTCATATCACAATTTCTAAAACACTTAGAAGTCTTTAACAGGCAGATTACTTAAATATATGCCATATGCAGAAGGAAGATTATATGCTTTCCCCCTCCCCCTGCCCCCAATTGGTTCAGAGCTAGAAGCAAAGACAAAGTTTTAGGGTTGGCTGTAGTGGCATCACGTTTTAAGTAGATAATCTTGCACTTTGTAAACGATATTTCTGTTTAGCCAAAATGGAATAGAATCTGTCAAAATACAGAGGGGAAGGCCCTGGAAACCTGTATACAGGTTGATACATTGAGTATCATGAATAAATGGATTTTCTTAATTGTGATGTTTCCACTGATCAGCACTCAGAAGACCATGACTAAACCAGTCACCCACAGAAAGTGGCTATAACCTAAAAAAAGCAATTGTATCACAATAGAGTCTGAAGCAGTCCTTGCCACAGTGTACTCCTCTAACTTTAGAAGAAAGGCACTTTGTTTCTTTTTTTTGTGCTTTATGAATGAAAACACAAACCGTGCAAACACGTTCCCCCACGGTCTCTGAATTGTGCAAACTTTTTCCTTCCTAGTTTGTGTATTTATCACAATTGCTGTATCTATTCAGCAGCTGGCCATTCTACATAAGCTTAAGTCAGGTCCTTTCTCCTTAGCCCTGCTTAGCCTACCAAAGCAAGTGATCTAGTTTTAGTCAATGAAGCCTGCAGCTCAGGTGCTAACACGGGTTAGCCTGTCTCAGAAAGGAGAACAGAAAGAAAAGACCTGGAGATGGCCTTGGAGTCTGGACTTACAGTGGTACCATCAAAGAAGAAAATAGGTACTGGGCAATGAACAAAGCACCTAAGAAGCACTCGTAAGCCACAGAGGAAAAAAACCCATCATAATCTGTCATAGCTACAGTCTGTGGGCCTGGAAAGCAGAGCTGGGCCTAGACAGAAGTTAAAGCAGATGCTGGTGGAAGAGCTACAGCAATAGGTGATAAAGTGCAACAGCTCCTTCAAACGAGATCCGGTAAAATTTGCTACAATATTCCTGTGACAGCAGACATGAAATGTCAGGAAGAGACCTGGCTCATACTTTCTTCTGCTATTGCTGCATGGGCTGGAGTGGACTCCACACACATAAGAGTGAGCTGAATTCTACCAAATGTCTGCTCAGATGAACACACCCTGATGTAAACCTCCCACACAGTGATACCTTTAGGAAAGTAGAATCAGTAACTATTCTATGTAAATCCAAAGGAAATAGTATCAAAGAATGGCATTAGATCTCATGAGCACATCACTGTGTTGCATTTCTGTGGCAGCTTTTAAAACTTTCTCTGCGGTGAGTCAAATTATTCATTACAAAAATCTGTTTTAGCAACCTAGCACATGCCTGAGCATGCACCTTCCTTGAAACTAGGAAGAAGTGATCTGAGAGCATAGTTGTCAGGCCGATCAGAGGAGAAATCTGTTTGTAGAACAAAGATTTGGGGGCCTGCAAGTTCAGTCTTACACTCCAGCTTCCCCTTAAACATCTCTATTTTGTCATTACCTAATCTTCTCTTCTTATTATTTGTCCCCTCTTTTTGTTGCATTCCTATGCATAAAAGCAGGAATTATCAAATACTGGGTCATCCTGAAACCCCTCTGCATCTCACTTCTGAACCCTGCTTTGCTAAAGTAGAAGTCAATGGGCTGATGTGAAAAAAACTTGCTTTTAAAAGGATAATGACTCACCAGTTTGAGCCCACTTTCTTTTAGCTGAAATTCACCTGGATGGGGGAAGGGACTTCAGCAATGCCAAGAGAGTATCCCCAGTAGAGTAGGTGCAGTTTGTGCGTACAAGATTGAAGCTGAAATGCCTTGGGTAGCAAAAGCTCTCCTGGGAATTGAGAGCTGGCAGGTGAAGGTCAGCTTTTCAAATGCGAGTGAGATCCAGCTGCATTCGCTGTCGACAAAATGGACCTGGGAGATGGATAAACATAAACAGGATGGGTTAGTAACAGCAAGCGGCTGAGTCAGTGATGGTTTGCAGAACTGTGTGACAGCAGGCAAGACACCAGGGGTTCAGAATCACAGTTCAAATACTGTTCAGCCTCACCGCATAAACAGACCAAATCTACAAGGAAGTATTGGACTTCTGCAGGGAAGTGACGTGATGAGAGTCACAGCTTGTTCCTGCAACATTCCCCACACCCTCCGTAGAAGCATGAAGCGTTTCAACCCCTGTGATTGTGTACCTGCCTCTTAAGGCAAAAGCGAGAGAAAGGGGGAAGAAGAAATAGCAAAGAGCAATGAAGAGAACTGTAGGGTGAATGCTTTGGCTTGGGTAACTACTTCCCAAGAGGTGGGCTGGAAATAGATACAAATGAGATTGGATGAAAACTGTAAAACGCGATAAAGAACAACCCTGCAGTAGCATAAGGGAGATGATAAGGTAGGTGACGTAATGGGTCTCCAAGTCTTACGCTGAACTCAGTAGGAGTTTCTAAGCACAGGCAAAATCCCAACACAGGAGAGGGCAGAGTCCAGCTGCAGCCTTCCAGAGGTCTGCAGCAATTAACAGACACTGAAGGAGAAGTTATTTTAAAGGCTGATAACATATGCTGGCGAGTTATGCCCTAAGCTGGAAAGGAAAACACTTTGGCTGTGCTTCCCACTGTGAGGACTAATCTTCAAAGTGAAATGCAAAGTTGGTTGCTACTATTAGGTGGCAGTAGAACGCTTTCAGCCAAAGTTAGAAGGGCATGATTTTTTTCCTGAGATGGGCTTTTCCACAGCTGCAGGAAGGCTTATCCCTCCCTTCTGCCCTATGGAGAATGCTTTGCTGTACATTTGCAAGTAAAAGCCTTACCCCTTTTTGTGCACAGTGAGGCAGTCCCAAAGAAAACACATCTATGCTGCTCATCAGATCATCCACGGGGCCACGGAAAGGGTGGAGGCTGATCTGGCGCTGCATCAGGAGACATCTGCCAGCGACATCAAGGGAGATCCTCCTGCTGGGCCGCTCAGCGATGTTTTGAGTGGGACAGCTGCTGCACCAAGTGCAGCTGACGGCACTTGCTCTGCCCCAGCTGCATGTGAACTGCCTAAACTTCTGTGCGAAGAAAGCCAAGGAGAGACAGCAGTGAGACCTTCTGATGGGTCAGACAAGGATCCCAAGGTCTTCTAGAGACAGAAGATGGGGCAGGTGAGTTTCCCCCTCTGTGACTGGAGCTTGAAGCATGGTGAAGGAGAGGGAAGCATATCATATTTACTTTTTTCAGGGCACCCAGAATGGAAAATCCTCTCCTTTGTGCGGTCCTACCTGTTCGCAATGTTGTCCTGGAACCAGTCCGTGTACACTTTGGCATGGCAGCCCCAGTCCAGTCCCGTCCCCAACTACTTTTGGACTTCATTAGTTAATTTTCCTCTTCTAAGTATTAAGAGAAGCTCGAGTGAGAAAGCAGTGTTAGCATTCCTTGTTTGTTTTCCTGGCTCAGACCAATAAAGATCTGCACCTGGGCTTTTGATGGTATTTCCTTGCATGAGTAACACTAAACGAAAAAAATATTCTGGCAGTGGGAAATTTTGAGTTGAGACCATACACAGAGTCTTTTCTGAAGCATGTCCCACTGATTTCCTTAGGGAAATAAAGCAACGGGGCTTCCTGTATTAGCACTGCTATTAATAAAGCACTGAAGTTGAATGAAAACGGTCAGACCTTGCATCATCTTTTCACATAATTAGTCCTTGCATAAAGAAAAGGCGCCCTTGACCTCGGGGAGTGGTTCCTGCCAGCCAGGCAGTGTCTGGCGCTTAATAACTGAGGTGAGGTGACAGCGGAGTGACACGGCGGAGGCTGATGCAGCTTGCGCAAAGAACCCATTAGCCAGTGCGTGCAGCTTTTCCAGCAACATTACTCTTTGGGCTGACCTCGTCTTGCTTTTTATCATCCCAAAGGAGAAGAATTCTGGAAAGAATCTTATTTTTCTTAGAAGAGTGTTATTAATTCTGGCTTTCCAGCTCCAGGGGGCTATACAGGAAGGACACTGGCTTTGCCTTATTTGCAAGGATGGGGGTGCTCCAGCTCTGGATGTCAGACATAAGCAGGCTGCAGCACATCCGAGCAGGGAGCTGTCACAGTGCCTCGCTCAGCTCTCCCAGCACTCACCTGTCAAAATTCCTGAGGCCTGCGGGTTTAGCTTCCCAAATGTACCATTTACACCAATACCAACATTAAACACATCAGCTTTCGGAGGAGGCAGCACAGCCACACCACCACGCCCAAAATGCTTGCTCACTGATGGCTACAATTTAGGCAAGAGGTAGCAGCGTTAGCTCTCAGCACTAACGTCGTAACGGGCCGGTCTCTGCGTACTTCCATCGTTTCTCTGTGACTGAGAGCCTGTTTCTTGTGCCAGGGCTGTAAAGCCTCATGTACGGTCCAGCTAACTATTCCCAAACTGAACGCTGCTCCTTCAAAACACCAGCCAGCAGCTGGTCACAAATTCAGGCTCATTACTGCATTCCTGGAAAAATTTTGCATCAGGTTTTTGTTTTGTGGATTGGGCTGAGGCTGAGGGACAAAGAGGGAGTGGCAGGGAGGAGAGAGAGAGGAAGAAAATAACTACCCCCATATTCCACTGGGCTGTAAATAAGAACTGGAAACAGAGAATTGCACCATGAAACCACTGCTGGTCTCCCGGTCAACTGAACCAGGGGCACAAAGTGACCGGTGGGGTCAGGCAGCCTCTGTAAGTACTGCAAAATCTGGCAGGAGTCAGAGATGGGTGATGAGTTTTGGTGAAGGCTCTGTGAGGATGATCCCGTTAGGGTTTGGGTATTTGGGAAAATTCTTGTAGTGTACATAGACTCATAGAACATTTTTGGGTTGGAAGGGACCTTTAAAGGTCATCTAGTCCAATCCCCCTGCAGTGAGTGGGGACATCTTGAACTAGATCAGGTTGCTCAAAGCCCCATCCAGCCCAAACTTGAATGCTTCCAGGGATGGGGCCTCCACCACCTCTCTAGGCAACCTATTCCAGCATTTCCCACCTTCACTGTAAAAACTTTCTTCCTTATATCTGGTCTAAATCTACTCTCTTTTAGTTTAAAACCATTGCCCCTTGGTCCTGTCGCAACAGGCCTTGCTAAAAAGATTGTCTCCACCTTTCTTACAGGTTCCCTTTAAGTACTGAAAGGCTGCAATAAAGTCTCCCCTGAGAGAGCTTAGTCAATGAAAAGGAAGGCAGCAAATGGAAAAACATAGAAAGAAACATCTCTCCACAGTGTGGAAGAAGAGAGGCTGTGCAGGGATCGTCTCTTTCGCCTCAGGCCACCTTGGACAAATTTAGCCTGGTTGAAAGAGCGAGGGGATAACATGAATCACAAGATCCAGTGTAATAAGAGAGACATGGAAAACTTGATGCAGCAGAACAGTAGAACAGGAAGACCAGTCCAGTCAGGCATTTACTGTATTTCTGAGATGACATGTCGAAACGAACATTCTCCACGTGACTTGTCGTACAGTTTGATGTGGTTTTAAAAAGATAAGAAATATTCCAACAGGTGTAGGTCCTAGGTTGCGGTGTTCTGGTCTTCTGCAGGGATACAGCCCTCTGCATGACAACGAGGGGGCAGGGGACTCCAGATGCTTTGCACAGGCTGAGCTATAAATGTCTTGGCTTCTGTTATGATTTAAGGGACACCATCAGGGTAAAGCCATCTTTTCCACATGACATTGCTTAACGTCTAAACTGAAGGCCATGGCAGGATTCCTGCTTGGAAAATGCTCTAGAAGATGCTTTCAGTTGTCATGTGTGGGGTGGTTGTTTGGGTTGGGTTTTTTTTCAAGCTTTGCAGAATGCGCTTTGAGAAAGAAAATGAGCACAGTGAGAGGTAATTGGGATCATAAATCAACAGCACAAGAATGCACCATTCCCTCTCCTAGCAGGAACCAGAACAACCCTGGGGAGGAGCCCAAACCCACAACAAACACAGCAGATGCCTCCAGGGCTGCACCAAACCAGTGAAAACACTGGGGAAATTTTGCTTGTCCTGCTTTTCTTTTCACCAGCTGCCGGCTGGGAGGGAGCCTGGGTGTGTTGCTCTGCCAGCTACTGCGTCCTGGCAGGTGGGGGAGATGGGCGGAACCAAATGAGCCTCTGGGGTCACTGCGCTCTGAGAATGGCAAAAAAATTGGTCTCTTTGCAGTAAATGAACAAATGCAAATTGTCTCAGGTCTTCCCTGCCAAAATGGCTCTTATGGTGCGGAAGGAGGGAATCAGATCACGATAACTGCTGCTCAGACCAGCAGAAGGGACTTTTGGTAGGACAACTGGAAGCCAACACACCTTTTTTTGCTGGAAGCTTACTGTATCTGTGTTTTTGTCAACAAAAACCCCACAAAACACCCATCTCTCCTGCCTCCCTGAAAAGCAACGTGGCCATCGCAAAAGTTGCTGCTGCTGACCTGGGTGTGGTGCTGTTAAAAGAGTTCCTGCTGCTCCCTGACCGCTGCTGTTTTCCCTGCTTCTGGTCTCGCAAACACCCGGGATCTGCTTTGTTAGGCTTGATTCAGCCCTTGCATGACTTTGGGGTATGGGGGGAATAACCCTATAAGTACGGTCCTCCCATATCTTTAACAAGGTCCCATTGCACCGATACTGACTTCACCTACTCCCAGTCCCGTCTCCTTGCTTCCACCCAAATCCTGTTTATGTAGTTCCCCCCGTGTTTTTCTGACTGGCAAGTCAGGATCTTCTTGGCACCCACCACCCTCCTCACCTCAGCGTCCTCCAGGGCTGAGCCTGGGCTTGGAGGAGGAGCTGGTTTTTCACATGTGTGCCCTCTGCCCCACCAGAGAGGCAGGAATTGTTTTGGACGCCTAGCCATTGCCAGCTCCCCGAAACGTGACGTGTACACCTGGACTAGTAAATTCCATTTGCTTGGGACCACGCTGGACCAAGGCTCTCCCCTCTGCTCACAGCTGCTGTCGGGAGCAGAACTGGCAGGGGAAGCATCTCTGCAAGGCACTGTTTGCACAAAAGAGAGGATCCCAGCGGGACTGACGGCAAGGGTGTGCGCCGAGGGCAGGAGAGGCAGCTCTGGCCTTCTCCTCCAATCGTGTCATTCATTCCATCACTTTCCCTTTTCTTCCAGGTGCCACATCAACCCCACATACCTCCTCCTCCACCTCCTGCAGCTGCAAGCCCAGGAGACTTCTCTTGGCCTCTTCCCAAGTGCCAAAGCCCAGTCCTTCATGTTGTGCTCAGAAGGGATGTCCCCATTCCTATTCCTTTCAAGGGCTGCTCACCTGTATCCACTTTTTACTCAAGGCCAGAGCCCTCCATGACCAGCGTGGCTCAGCACATCACCCCAAAAATGTGCTGAGAGCTGTCACTGCCCCTGCAGACACTCACTGCTGTGGCTGGCCATGAGCCTACGGCTTGGCTGGGCTGGTTGCACGGCTTGTCCATCTTGAGATTGATCACACCTCATTCCCCCAGTGAGGGAAGCTTTCGTAGTAACTCATACTCCTTGCCCATCCTGGAGCTGCTCCGCCAGTGCCAGGCACAGGGCTGATCATCATCTTCCTCGGGGTAGCAGTGGGAAGCGCGCGGTGCTACCTGCAATGCAAATTGCCGTGAGCCGATCGCAGCTGCGCAGCAGGGACCCGATGCTGTTGCTCTTGGTGACAACGTCAGCGCTGAGCGTGAACAACACCGGTGCTCTGAATACAGATGCAGCAAGAAGCCAGAAATATTTAACCAGAGCTCTTACGTAGCCCCTAAACTGAGGGCGCACTGCACCTTCTCCTAAATACCTTTCTCAGCCAGCATCTTCTCACTCACCGTTTTGAAAGCAGCCGCTCCCACCTGCATAATGGACACTGAAAAGCTTCATTCACTCCTCTCTCCTTATGCTGCTGCAGGACTGATCCTAAGAATGAATCTGCCTTTAGTTTATTAGCGAGCCAGTAACAGCCAGCCCTTCCCTTTAAAGCCTCTTGTAAACACCGTGTTTGCTCCTCACCTACTGAAGCCTTTCTCCACATGCCCACATAATTTTTCCGCCTCCAGCCAAATACGAATCATTTTTCATTGTTGTGCAGGCACCAAACTTGCTGTCTCCAGCAGAAACAGCTTCCCAACCCATTCCTAGGCCTGGTGCTGTGAAACAAAAACCTTGAAAGAGGAATGAGATGTAACGGAGATGGTCCAAAGACTCCCCAGCTTGGGGGTGCCCTTAATTTCCTGAGACTGGTAACATACGACAGCATCCTGAACAACATCAGTGATTTCCTTGAGCAAAAATGCCCTCGAACAACCCAGGTTTTGCCTCTTGACCACTCACGCCTGGCAAAGAAACGAGCTGAAGGGAGGATGACACGTCTGCTCTTAAGCTGCAGGAAACAGAGTCACAAATGCTGTGCCTACAGCCACTCGCAAGTTGTACGACATTCACACCAAGACGTGTGATGACACGCCTGCTCTTAAGCTGTAGGAAACAGGATCACAGGATCATTTAGATTAGGAACGACCTTAAAGATCATTGAGTCCAGTCATTAACCTAGCAATGCCAGGTCCAACACTAAACCATGTCCCTGAGCACGACATCTGCACATCTTTTAAGTACCTTCATGAACGGTGACTCAACCACTTCTCTGGGCAGCCTGTTCCAATGTTTAACAACGCTTTTGGTGAAGAATTTTTTCCTAATATCCAATCTAAACCTCCCATGGTGCAACTTGAGGCCATTTCCTCTTGTCCTGTCGCTTGTTACTTGGGAGAAGAGATGGACCCCAACCTCGCTACAATCTCCTTTCACGTAGTTATAGAGAGCGATAACAGGGTAGCTGGCAAGAGGAGGATGAGTACCTCTTGCTTCCTCTCAAGCTCATGTGCTGCTCCCACTGCACGAATAACCCTACCTCACTCCCCGCAGCCCCAGCCTCCCTCTGACAAGACCTGCCACGTGTTCCTGGGTCAGGACACTGACAATGCTCACCACATGGAGCACAGGGTGCTCAAGCAACAAGCTAAGATGAACAGTCCTGGATTCCATCAGTGTTTAAAAACTTTGCTTACGGGGGAAATAAAAGCAATCAAACCCAACTCCCTCCATTTCTCTACTTAGCAATCTACTACATACCCAGACCCCAGGGCCCGTGGCTCCTCTGCTGAGAGGGGCCTGTGCTCTGCCAGGCAGCTCTGCCCTGGGGACAAGATTTTGTTTGCCCACTTTCTCACTCTGAAGCAAGTGGGGGGCTCTGCAGACTGCCCTGGGCTTGGGCAGGCTGCCCTGCCATGGGTCTCCTGACAGAGCACCCCCCAGTCACAAATGCTCTGCCTGCAGCCACTCCAAGTTGTATGACATTCACACCAAGACATGAGATGGGGTTTCCTGCCGTGCCCTGTGCAGGGTTGCTACGTACACACCTTCCTTTCCCAGCAGAGCGCAGATTTGGCAGAGGATCGGGTCTGGCCCTGCGGCCTTTGGGCACGACTGGTTTAGCAAAGCCAGCCCTGCCCTCGCCAGGAACGCCACCTGCCTAAAGCTAGAGAGGGAAGATAGGACGACGACCCAGACGTGCCCTTCCCAGAGCCAAGGGAGAGACGTGAGGTTCTGGACCAGCTAACGAGGCTGTGCACCATCTGCTGGGCTTGCCGTCTCCAAGCAACCAGACTCGGTGCTTCAGACACAAACGTAGTGCTCCTGCTCTCCCTTCCGTGCTTTGTGGCTTGCTCCCCTCTCCTTTGTGGCTCTTATTCTTCTCTCAGAGAATGTGACTTGCACCTTACCACCAGCAGCCCAAAACTTCCACCTTCCAGATAACAAACACCGGCTTTTAATTCCAATGCAGACAGCTGGAAGTTCGGTCGATAAAGACAAAGCACGTCAGTGAAGCAGACTTTTGTACTGCATTCGGCTCCGTACTCCTTTGCGTTTGGATTAGCATTTTAAACCATTCAAAGGCATCGGCAACAAACAACAAGTGGATTTGAATCTTTATTTACAGACTCAAGTCTCAAAAGTTATTTTGATGTGAGGAACGGTGACAGAATGTTCCCTGGAAGGTTGTGCAGGGACTGGCTCTTGACGCTAAGGTGTTTCTTTATATTTTTTTGAAGGGTTATTGGGATGAAACTGTACAAGTCCCATTGACAACGTTTGCAGGAATTGCAATGGGAGTGCAGCCTCCAACAGAGAAGGTTGAATGCAATCCTAAGGTAAGGAGATAGAAGCACCAGCTGCAAGTTGCTCCCTAGCGCCTTTATTTGACACTGGGGAGACTGCTGTAGGAAACTTCTGGCTGGTTTTGGTACCCATTGCTTGAAAAGGGTGTTTCAGAACAATTGTAGAGGAAATGATATATTTAGAAAGATTAGGAAGACGTGAAGGAACTGAAGATTCCCTTGCCAGTGGTTTTTGCAAGAAGTTATGAGGTGACTAGGTCCTGGTCAAGAGGCTCTGACGTTCAGATGAGGGACCTGGGACTGGAACAGAGGGTTCCTGTGCAAAGCCAGGGCAGAAGGAGAGCCCACAGCTCACATTCACGATGAGGGAAGTTCAGAAGAGACATGAGACCCCAGCACACGTGCACCTAGAAAACTGCCCAAGTATAATTAACCACCACCCCAAATTAATAAGAATTGCAGTGAACTCCCCATCAGCAGTAAACTTTAAATCAATAAACTCACCTAGTGAGGTCCTGTAGTTCAGGCAGTGATGCCTTTGCAGACATAATAAGGGCCACCTTTAATGCCAGGGGCTGGACAGGTTGAGCAGAGCAGTCCTGGTCACAGCAAACGAGTTCGATGCAGCCTGATGTTGGGAGACCAGCATAAGCAACGGGTCACCTGTGTTGCTTCTTGGGCAGCAAGGCTGTAGCCACCTGCCTGGCCCCATGCCCCTGGCAGTGGCAGAACCTGAACAAAAACAAGGCCCGTGTCCCCATTGGTGAGGCAGGTAGGGCTGGCATCCGCTTCAGCATCCAGGAAGGGTGAGAAACAGTCCCCCTCAAAGAGCTTGGTCTAGGGCAGCAGCATGTAGCAGCAAGCAGGGGGTGAGATCAGAGGGAGCTTCACACAACACTTACAGCATGGACTCATCGAGGGCCACAAACGCTCCTGTTGCCGCTTGTCCAGGGGACATGTTGCTCAGTGGGAAGTGCCCGGCTTCACCCACTCAAGTCCTTTAATGCACCGACCCATTTGGTGCGAGCAGCCTCTTCAGCCCTGGGTGAATTTAGGCACAGGTGCCCTTTTCTAAACCAAGGCCTCCTCCCCAGCAGCTGCCCCCGTGTCCCAGTCGCGGCTGGGATACCCCTTCCTCTCCCGCTCCCACCTCTCCTGGAGCAGTTGCAGAGCTCCAGAGCCTCCAGCCTGAAGCCCAGCAGAGGAGGTTCCATGGGGACAACCGCAGCTCGTGGCACCCGAACAAACCAAGAGGAGCCTCTTTGCAATATAAATTTGTTTTTATTGAAGCAGCAGTCACATGACCTCGCATCTAGCCTTTAGGATAGCGACAGAATGGATTCGGCCAGGTCAGCCAGCCCAAAAAAGTATTTTTTTTCTTTTTTTTTTTTTTTCTTTTGCGCTAATAGACATGTCATGTTTAATACATACATTATCCAGTACCGGAAACCCAACTCAGAGATAGCTACGTGCTGATTTGCTGGAGGAACGGTCCACTGGACGTGGTCTCGACAAACTTTACAGATCACCACCAAATAACATTACTAATGGGATCAAATGATTTAAAGAAAAAAACAAAAACAAAACCAAAACAACCCAAACAACCATGAGTGCAGGATTCAAAGCCAGCAGTTTACACAGGTTCTTAAGTTCGTATCTATAGGTGGACGGTAAAGGAAGATTGGTTGCTTTTAATTTGAAATATTTATGTCCCAGGGTTCCTCTCTCCATCAAATCAAACGGTATCATAGACAAGCTGGCACCTCTCGAAAAATAGCATGGAATAACACAGCTCATTTACGAAAACATGCGTATTTCTTGTGGCTTTTCTTTTAATTACCATTACAAAGATTCACGTCCACCTAGTCTTGCGGAGTGGAAAGAGGCGTGAGGACAGGGAACAAGGGGTGAGGAAGGGAGAGAGGAGGAGAGAAAGGGGCAAGTTTTTGAAATAAAGACCACACACTTGGTATTTTTTAAATTTCATTTCCAGGCTAACCTACTTTTTATTTAATGCAAATTACAGTACCAGTTAACTATTTCCGAACCGAGTCACACAGAACAAAACATATTTACAAGGGGAATGGGGCGGGGGAAATAATAAAACATTAAGCATACTTTCCACAAAAAAAGTTTATATTTAAAACGGAAAAAAAAAAATCAGTCACAGAGGCATTCAAGTAGTAATAATGTTATACAGGTTTTGCTTTTCCTTTAAATCAAGACAGATTTGCACAAGTGTATGCAATAGTTTGTATACAACCCACAGTCCTTAATATATATATATATTTTTAATTTCTGTTTTTAAGATGGAAGTGGTCACGCTAATCGGTGTGTACAGGCCCAAGTGATCCATCAGCAACACATTAATGAACGCAAATTTTACAGGCAAGCAAATTATATATATATAAATATATTTTTTATATATATATATTA
>NW_009727727.1:0-7330 GCF_000703405.1 Apaloderma vittatum
TATGTATATTACTTTATACATATATATATAATTAAACAGAACTATTGACTTTGTTCCCTAGCAGTAAGTTTGGGCCCACTGGATACTATGTTTCAGTTTAGCCTTCTTAGTTTTATTCTTTTCTTTGTTTGACCTCTTGAAATTTGTTTTTAAATCTCTAACTTTCAATTTTAATATTTAATTTCTAGTTTAACATCTACTTTTTTTAAAGAAACAGTTATAGCTGATCCTGTGTGACAGCTATCCTCTTAACCCCTTGATGTAAGGTACTCCTTACAACATAGAAATATACAAATAGAAGCAATTTAGAATTTAAATCCCTCTCAGTTCCACTAAGCTCTTTGAGTTGCAAAGAGTTCATAGAGCAATATCCTCCCACACTGAAGTGCATTATCAAGAGAAAAGGCAAGGGACATTAACTGTGAAGCTACAGCTAACGATCCTGGTAAAACAACAGAATCCAGGATGTGAACAATTGTCAAACAGTGTTCCTTCAAACCCTGAATTTGCTTCACCTTTATCCCATTCCTATACTTGTTATCTCCAGAGCATTAACTGAAAATGCTTGCAGAAGCCACACAGAAGACAAGTTCAACATGCATACTTTTGCACAAAAAAATAAAGTACTATCTAAAGTTGGTCCTTCTCACACTCTAGGTAGGTTTTGCCTGCAATCGCTATTAACTGTAATAATGCGACTTATACACGTATACATCTATGATAAGCACAGCTTAATGACTCCCATGTATATCAGCCTCAGCTCAACACTGATGGTTCGGATCAATCCTTGAAATAACTGATTTTTTAAACTTTTTTTTTTGAGCCAATCCATGTACTTAAAAAGCTCTTGCATGTGCTTTATCTGTAGCTAGATAATTCATTATATTTGTACATAACTTGATAAACTCAAGGGCTACATAAATAATAGCTGATTTATTCTACTAATACCAGCACTTTCATACATGGTTCTGTAAAAGATTTTCACCATCAGATACATTAAGAGATAACTTTATACAAAACTTCATGTTTAGGATTCCATATTAAGCTGGAACAAGTCACTTGACAATAGAACAGAATTTCTCAGAACAAGTGAAAATTCCGACTCTTATTTGTTTTTATGAAGACAAAAATCATTGGAATGGAGTGACTGGTTAAATAGCATTCATTCTGAAACACACCTATGTAACTTCAAAAATCCTTACACTATGGTGTTACTCCCTTCCACTATAATGGCTGTTTACAGGAAAATACTATTCCAGAGTAGTAACTCTTGTCTAAGACCTCCTCAGTACTCATTTTTCTTGAGAAATAATAGTCACATTAACAGGTCATACTTTAAAGCTACTATGTCCTACCCACTCCTCCATTACTTCCTTTCTGGTAGATTTTTTTTTTTTAAATTCAGTTCACCAATACGGGACTCTTGCAGAAAGTATTGAGACGTTTCCATGCAAAATTATTTATTATGCATTTTTAAAATAATAAAAAATAAAAATCAGAAATAAGACCTTTCATCTTTGCTGTGACACACGTGCAATATACTCTAGTATGAATTTGAAAGTAGTTCTTGAGAGTGTATGCTCCAGCACACCCCTCTGGGAAGGAGCAGTAGCAATGGATGGAGGGGTATGTGCAAGACCTTTTTCCGACCTCTAAGAGAAAGGCACAGAAGGCTGGTGATTGCATTGAGAAACTCCTCTAAGCTGACTTACTCTCTGTTCCTAGTGTAACACTGATAGAAGTGACGTGACAGACAGTGAAAGCCTTGCCCAGCGTATTCAACTTGCAGTGGAAAACAACTGCCTGTGTTCACACTGACAAAGGACTAGTTTTAGTCACATTGTTTTTATCTACAGTCAACATACTCCACAGCTAAAATGTTTTTGGCGAGAGCTTGCCTTTGCTTCACTTCAAGTAACCTTAAAGTTCTGGCACACTTTATTAATAACACAATAAGTGAAATGACACATATTAAAGAGCAAAATGTGGTTATTTCAAACCTTATGTACTCTATCAATGAATCTGTGGCTATACATATTTAAGAAACACATTCAACAACAACAGAGAGTAATAGGACCCAAAGCAATATGATACAGAACATTCTAACGGGCAGGAGGGGACGGATAGAGGATTTAGAAGTTTATGACGCTGGCAAAAAAGAAGCCTCTTTAATCCATTAATTTTAGTAATTTTTAAAAGAAACGTTGTAAAAGATCAACTACTTTTTCCACAGATCAGTGTCTACATTTAACCCATATCCAGGGCTAAACTACAGCAGTTGCTCTATCACCTGATGACCCCTCTGCAGCAGAGGAGAGGGATCAGCACAAGAAAAGGAGACTCGTGTTGAAATGAAAATAGGTTTAGTGAAACATCAAAACTAACATTAGTACAAAGAATACAAAGTTCTACTCAGCTCAGTCAGTGCACGGAAGTCACAATGAACAGGAAAGCAGTCCTGAGGAGCAGAATTGGAATCAAGCCCCTCCAGGGATGAAGAAGCAGCAGGAACAGTAAGACCAACAACACCCAGAGCCCTCCCTCTTTATAATAAGGGTGACGATGATGGGATGGGACACACCTATAAGCCCAGCTGCCCTGGCCTGTGCCCCTCCCAGCTCAAGCTCCTGCCTGACTCCAACCTGCTGATGGCTGCACACCATGGCTGGGCCGGGATTCCCTCCCAGCCAAACCAAGACAATAAAGCAAGCTTGTTTTCCTGGTATGTCTCTGAACTGCTCAGGCTTTACTGCATTTCATGTCTACAAACTCATTCCTAGTATGTTGATGGACCATCTATTTCTCCTCCCACTCTTAGTTAAGCACATGCTTGGCTAGGCTTCTCGGTACAGCTCTTTTGTCTCCAGAAGAGGAAGAGTTCCTTAACCTGACTCCTTCTAGCTGAGGCTGGGCAGGACATTTTGTCCCTTTCTCCTATCATGGTTTGTAGGATGGATAAGGACCTTTTACTGTTAACAATGTTGCAAGTACAGTCATGTTCAAAGCAAATCAATTGGTGCATTTTGTTTAAGGGAATGCAGTAGAAAGGAAAGCAACTTTTTCTGAGTTTGAACTGTTACAATTTCAACTCATTCAAGCTACCCAATGATTACAACAATCTTAACGGTCAACAGAAACCCATTTCACAATTAATTTACTCATTAACACAGGGGAAAAAGAAAGTGATTTCTTGTTTATATGAAGCTCTAATATGTGAAGTCATACTCAATTTTCAGCTCAAGGTTTTCAATAATATCAATGTTTTCTTTAAGCATTTTCTTACACTGCTGTTTCCTTTTGTAGTATTGGCTTCAGGACCTATACCTAGGAAGCAACTATTAAACAGAAATAAAGAATAAAAATTAAGATTATGATAATAAAATTGCTGGCAAAGAAATAACTCTAATCTTAAAAATAGTTTTCAGTTGAAAATGATCTTGCTGAATTAGAATTATAATTAACAAAACACAAAATCTTTGAAACATAACTCCTTATGAAAAACCCGCAGAAAATTGTTGCAGAACTGGAGATGTCTAAACTGTTCAGAAACTTACTGAGAAAGAGGAAAAGCACATTCTTCCACCTGAAGAGGGAAACCTTCACAATTCCGAATGAGTGTTATTTCCTAGTTCAGCATGTTTAAAGAACTCAATAGTATTTAAGGAACAGAGACCGACACAGGCCAAAGACTCTGCACTACACCACAAAGATCATTAAATGAACAGTATCAAAATAATTAGTCACTGACTTGTGTTTCCATTTTCATTCTGACTTATGTTCTTAATTCAATATGAGATAATAGCAGGAACTCTTCATGTAGCAAGCAGGTACCCAAAGATGACCAAAATTAACGCAATCTTTTCATTGTTTTCTTCTGATTATACTTATGCGTGTAATCTAAAGGCATTTGGGACAGGAGGGGAAAAATAAATCTCTATGCTGCAAACATTTCCAATGGTTATGTGCTGATTTATTTTTTACAAGCTTCTCCCTAGAGAAAATATTAGAAGCTTATCCTTCTCAAGTGCACAATACCATGAAACTTTCAGGAAGTCCTGCCCTTCTTTTGAAGGTTTTTTTCAGAATGAGAAAACATTGTGATCCTCAGTTTAGAAGTATTTCATAGCACTGTAAAGCTCTGTCAGTCAGTTATAATGGAAACTCTTAGAATGCCAAATGGAGGATTATCTTGTCTTGATTATGATCCCTGCAAGCAGCACAAGAAGAGGAAACTTTAGAAATCAAATTCCCTGATTTCTTTCTAGGACCCCAGTATCATTTAGAAAGGAAAATAAAACAAAACAGAAAGCTTTTGAAAGATAATTTTACATCTAGGTCATAACTGAATTAAGTTTTCCATAACAAAAATTAAATTTTATGTTATATAACACAACATTCTACAAGCTTTATTCGAACAACCCAATTATTTACAAAAGCAAGAGACGAAACGAAGCCTGCATTTTTTAAGCTAATGCATTTTTTTTATTGTAATCTGAAAGCATCTGGAGGGAGCACTTTTGCATTATAGGAAATTTATTCTAGATTTGTTGGGATTGCAAAAAGCTTTATGCTGTTTATAAATATTTAGGTCTTGACAGTGATTACTGGCCTTTATCCAATGTAGTCTGAGGACACAAGATTCCAAAGTGCATATTATAGTGCTGGAATACAGGTGGTTGGAAAATTAAAAGCAATACACTACTTCTATTCTATTCCAGTCATCCAAAAAATACAAACACACAGCTGTGGTGCAATGTTACAATCTCACAAGTAAATTATTCTCATTTTCTTCAAAATGAAAAAAGAACTAAAACATTCTAATAAATAAAACAAGCAGATCTTTTTAATTATAAATTCATGTAGATTAGAGTTTGCAAACTCACTAACGTAATGTTTACTCTAATGTATATTCTGTAGAACTATAGAAGTACAAGAACTCTGCATAAGAATACTAAAGCCTGTATACAAGAATACAAGAAAATTGAAGATAAGAGAAGACTTTATTTTAGTCGACTGAGCTGTTCATTACTTTAGCACACTACAGCATCCTAACATAAAGCAACACTAAAGTTGCACAGTTAAGAACAGTGAAGGTCAGTCTGTAAAAACGTTAGTGGAAAAGATCCTCGAACATTATTCTGACGGAGATTAAAAAAATGTGTAAGTCTCTACTATTAAAGAAAGTGTCTTTTAGTCAGATCAATATTTGCAGACCAGAATAGATTTTGAGCACTTGCTTCACCTACTGCCTACAGTCATAACTGAAGTAGCAGTGTTCACGTTAAAAATTCCCATACATTGTAACTAAGCATCAAATGGCATACTCTGGGAAAAAGGCCAAAGAAGTTTTACTTCCCACACAAATAATTCTGGCATCTGAATTCCGAGGCAAATACAGCAAGATTCTGCAATTCCTGTATAATTAATGAGTTATTTCTCCTCGTCTCTATGCACTGAAAAGTGGAGACACTGAAGAACAACCCAAGAAACAAAAGATTAGAAGCAAGAGGCAGTTAAGAAATCTGTATCAGTCTAGGAGTGAATAGCTCTCCTAATCACCTGTGCTAATGATCATATGAAAAACAACACATTATGTTGGGATGTTGGAAAAGTAATCTCAGAGTAAATATATAAGATATTTTGAAAAGATAGAAAAGTATCTTTTAAATATTTTTGAGTGTCTGCAAATCACATAGAAAATTGTAGTGTATTTTCATTACACAGAGAGTGAAAAAGGAGAAAATCATTACTGAAGATGTATTGGGTTAGCCTGGCCGGATTTTGGTGGCAGCGGGGGAGATGCAGGGTGGCTTCTGCAAGAAGCTGCTGGAAGCTTCATGAGTTTGATAAAGCCAATGCCAGCTGGCTCCAAAGAAAGACCCGCCGCTGGCCAAGGCTGAGCCTATCAGTAAAGTGATAGGAGAGGAACACCTCTGTGAAAACATACTTAAGAATGAGGAAAAAGAAATGCGCCACAGCAGATGGCATAGAGATGGAGGAGTGAGAATCTGTGAAGATACCAAGGTCAGTGAAGAAGGAGGGGGGGGAAGATGTGTTCCAGGTGTGGGAGCAGAGAGTCCCCCGGGTCATGGTGCAGACCATGATGAAGCGGATTGTCCCTCTGCAGCCCATGGGTGGGGTGTAGATGTCCACCATGGGGCGGAGGACCCCACGCCGTGTGGGTGGATGCCTGAAGGGGGCTGAAGGGGGAAGCCCGCATCGGAGCAGGTCGCTGCCGGAACCTATAGTCCGTGGAAGAGTGAATGCCCACGCTGGAGCCAGGTTGTCTGTTGGGACTTTTGTGATGCTGCGGGGGACGCACGCTGGAGCAGTTTCCCTGGAAGGACTGCACCTCAGACTCATGAGGGGTGGGCTGCCCCTCATGAGGTGTCTCACGTTGGGCAGTTTGTGATGAATTGCCCTTCGTGGGACGACTCACGCCAGAGAAGAAAGGGAGAAGCTTGTCTCCTGTGAGAGAGACCCCTCAATGGCCCTGGGAAAGTGTGAAGAGTCCTCCTCTGGAGTGAAGAAGCGGTGTAACCAACGTTAGATGAACCGACCGTAACCCCCATTCTCTGTCCCCCTGCACCACTCAGGGGGAGGAGGTGGAGAAATCGGGATTGATGTTGAGCCTGGGAAGAAGGGAGGGATGGGGGGAAGGCGTAAGATCTGTTTGCTTTTCTTATGTCTCACTACTCTCCTCTGATTTGTTCTTAATAAATCTAACTAATTTCCCCAAAATAGAGTCTGTTTTGCCCGGGATGGTAAATGAAAGTGATCTCCCTGTCCTTATCTCTAACCTTGAGCCCTCTGAAATAGTTTCTCCCCCCGTCTAGTGGAGAACGGGGAGAGAGCGAGCGGCTGTGTGGGCACGAGAGAAGCCTACATTGCAAATTTAGGACACTGAGCACATTTACAAAAAAAGCCCAATTTAGAGTTACAACTTAACTAAAATTAATCACAAAATCAATCTTCCCACATAGCAATACATATCACAGTTTTGAAAAGGTGTCCTCTATGTTTCATATCCGAAGAGGAACTTTAATCTTGGCCTGAACACTGTATATAACTCCTTTAACAAGGGGCTGCATCAGCCGCACACAAAATCATCAGGCAACAGTCACCAGAGTGCCAGCAGACTTTCCTGTGCTGTGAAATCCATGTAATTGTATTCAGATATATGCATATATAAGGGGTAGTTGTGTGATTTGTGTAGATTCCACCACGCCATTTCCCTGCTGGTGGTGGGGAGAGGCTCCAGCAGCACCGTGGGGATGTAGCCATCAGGGCTGTAGCTGTTCCTGGAGGAGGCTCTGTCATGGGGGCCAGC
>NW_009727727.1:7361-8372 GCF_000703405.1 Apaloderma vittatum
CAGCTGCCATGTCATAGCCTGCCTGGGCTGGCCTGGGCCCCGGTCTATGCCCATTCCCATCCCCATGGAGGTGCCCAATATCCTGGGCTGGGGCTGCCCCATGCCCCCCTAGCTGCCCTTCTCCCAGCCACGGCAGTGGGACAGGCTCTGGCTGCTGGACCCTTCCCAGGCTCACTGGAGCAAATCCTGGAGAAATTAAAAATTTAACATATCCATTTAATAGCTATAATGAGAAACATCCAGCTTCCTGAATGTGATGTCCCCTCACCATTCATGCTCTCACTTTCATAAGCCACCATAGCTCCTCAACAAATAACTCAAAATAACCATAATTGTGGATGTCACCAGGGCAATGGCAAAATCAGTGCTTGGCATCTGAGCCAGCGGGACACAAGCTCTTCTGTACCCTGTAATTGTCAAAGGACCACTGCAACACTCTTTTTTTTGCCATAACATCCACCAAGAGTCAAATCAAGCCAAAATACTCTCATTTAAACAAGGGCATGGTGTATCTATCCCTGTCAACTGCAACGCATGAGACTGGGGCTTAAATAAATATAATGCCTTTCTCTTCCAAAGAAAGAGGCAGATACTAACGCTCTGGATGTCAAATTCAGTCCAGAGAGTAGAAAAGTAAGTGTTAAGGGGAAAAAAACCCTCAATTTCAAAAGATATTAATGATGATTTTAGGATACGTCCCATGCATCTAATTTCAGGTTTTAATGAATAACTGCCATGAGAAAAATAGTTGTTAACATACAAAGTTCCAAGAGCGTTGTGTAAAAGGGAACTTATCAAATAAGTCTTCCTTTTCTACATATGCACAGCTTACTTTTTGTGTAGCTATTCTTCTGTTTGGTAATTGAACATGTCTTTATTAGACTAGCTGTGAATGAACAACGGGAAAAATCTTTCTGTTATCTATGATCAGTTTAGCTACTCACAAAATTAAGGTATTTTTCCCCTCACTCACACTGATGTAACTGATTTATATCAGCAGAATAAGCAGGA